>NW_028141178.1:600000-828723 GCF_030444845.1 Prenolepis imparis | reverse complement strand
AATCAATGTACTATTAAAATGTATAATCGATGAATTTTTGGCTCGTCTTAAAATATTAGAAATCGATACTTTTTTGACGCGGACCCTGTGCGACGCATCCTTAATTTATGTATAGCAAATGAAAAAGTTTGTACGCTGTTGTCTGCTTGGTACCAAATAATTCTGTAATCAATGTACTATTAAAATGTATAATCGATGAATTTTTGGCTCGTCTTAAAATATTAGAAATCGATACTTTTTTGACGCGGTCCCTGTGCGACTCATAATTATTTTATGTTTATCGTATTAAAAAATTTGTACGCTGGTGTCTGCATGGTACCAAAAGATTCTGTAATCAATGTACTATTAAAATGTATAATCGATGAATTTTTGGCTCGTCTTAAAATATTAGAAATCGATACTTTTTTGACGCGGACCCTGTGCGACTCATACTTATTTTATGTTTATCGTATTAAAAAATTTGTACGCTGGTGTCTCTTTGGTACCAAATGATTCTGTAATCAATGTACTATTAAAATGTATAATCGATGAATTTTTGGCTCGTCTTAAAATATTAGAAATCGATACTTTTTTGACGCGGACCCTGTGCGACGCATCCTTAATTTATGTATAGCAAATGAAAAAGTTTGTACGCTGTTGTCTGCTTGGTACCAAATAATTCTGTAATCAATGTACTATTAATATGTATAATCGATGAATTTTTGGCTCGTCTTTAAATATTAGAAATCGAAACTTTTTTACCGCTGATCCCATGCGACGCAATCTTATTTTATGTATATCAAGTTAAAAAATATGTACGCTGTTGTCTGGTTGGAACCAAAAGATTCTGTAATCAATGTACTATTAAAATGTATAATCGATGAATTTTTGGCTCGTCTTAAAATATTAGAAATCGATACTTTTTTGACGCGGACCCTGTGCGACGCATCCTTATTTTATTATTATCGTATTAAAAAATTTGTACGCTGGTGTCTCTTTGGTACCAAATGATTCTGTAATCAATGTATTATTAAAATGTATAATCGATGAATTTTTGGCTCGTCTTAAAATATTGGAAATCGATACTTTTTACCGCTGACCCCATGCGACGCACTCTTATTTTATGTATATCAAGTTAAAAAAAAAGTACGCTGGTGTCTGTATGGTACGAAAAGATTCTGTAATCAATGTACTATTAAAATGTATAATCGTTGAATTTTTGGCTCGACTTAAAATATTAGAAATCGATACTTTTTTGACGCGGATTCTGTGCGACGCATCCTTATTTTATGTATAGCAAATGAAAAAGTTTGTACGCTGTTGTCTGCTTGGTACCAAATAATTCTGTAATCAATGTACTATTAAAATGTATAATCGATGAATTTTTGGCTCGTCTTAAAATATTAGAAATCGATACTTTTTTACCGCTGACCTTATGCGACGCAACCTTATTTTATGTATATCAAGTTAAATAATTTGTATGCTGGTGTCTGTTTGGTACCAAATGATTGTGTAATCAATGTACTATTAAAATGTATAATCGATGAATTTTTGGCTCGTCTTAAAATATTAGAAATCGATACTTTTTTACCGCTGACCCCATTCGACGCAACTTTATTTTATGTATATCAAGTTAAAAAATTTGTACGCTGGTGTCTGCATGGTATCGAAAGATTCTGTAATCAATGTACTATTAAAATGTATAATCGATGAATTTTTTTCTCGTCTTAAAATATTAGAAATCGATACTTTTTTACCGCTGACCCCATTCGACGCAACTTTATTTTATGTATATCAAGTTAAAAAATTTGTACGCTGGTGTCTGCATGGTATCAAAAGATTCTGTAATCAATGTACTATTAAAATGTATAATGATTCTGTAATCAATGTACTATTAAAATGTATAAATGAATTTTTGGCTCGTCTTTCAATATTTGATATCGATACTTTTTTACCGCTGACCTCATTCGACGCAACTTTATTTTATGTATATCAAGTTAAGAAATTTGTACGCTGGTGTCTGCATGGTATCAACAGATTCTGTAATCAATGTACTATTAAAATGTATAATCGATGAATTTTTGGCTCGTCTTAAAATATTAGAAATCGATACTTTTTTACCGCTGACCTTATGCGACGCAACCTTATTTTCTGTATATCAAGTTAAATAATTTGTACGCTGGTGTCTGTTTGGTACCAAATGATTGTGTAATCAATGTACTATTAAAATGTATAATCGATGAATTTTTGGCTCGTCTTAAAATATTAGAAATCGATACTTTTTTACCGCTGACCCCATTCGACGCAACTTTATTTTATGTATATCAAGTTAAAAAATTTGTACGCTGGTGTCTGCATGGTATCAAAAGATTCTGTAATCAATGTACTATTAAAATGTATAATCGATGAATTTTTGGCTCGTCTTAAAATATTAGAAATCGATACTTTTTTACCGCTGACCCCATTCGACGCAACTTTATTTTATGTATATCAAGTTAAAAAATTTGTACGCTGGTGTCTGCATGGTATCAAAAGATTCTGTAATCAATGTACTATTAAAATGTATAATCGATGAATTTTTTTCTCGTCTTAAAATATTAGAAATCGATACTTTTTTACCGCTGACCCCATTCGACGCAACTTTATTTTATGTATATCAAGTTAAAAAATTTGTACGCTGATGTCTGCATGGTATCAAAAGATTCTGTAATCAATGTACTATTAAAATGTATAATCGATGAATTTTTGGCTCGTCTTAAAATATTAGAAATCGATACTTTTTTACCGCTGACCCTATGCGACGCAACCTTATTTTATGTATATCAAGTTAAGAAATTTGTACGCTGGTGTCTGTTTGGTACCAAATGGTTCTGTAATCAATGTACTATTAAAATGTATAATCGATGAATTTTTGGCTCGTCTTAAAATATTAGAAATCGATACTTTTTTACCGCTGACCCTATGCGACGCATCCTTAATTTATGTATAGCAAATGAAAAAGTTTGTACGCTGGTGTCTGTTTGGTACCAAATGGTTCTGTAATCAATGTACTATTAAAATGTATAATGGATGAATTTTTGGCTCGTCTTTAAATATTAGAAATCGATACTTTTTTACCGCTGACCCCATGCGACGCAACCTTATTTTATGTATATCAAGTTAAAAAATTTGTACGCTGGTGTCTGTTTGGTACCAAATGGTTCTGTAATCAATGTACTATTAAAATGTATAATCGATGAATTTTTGGCTCGTCTTAAAATATTAGAAATCCATACTTTTTTACCGCTGACCCTATGCGACGCAACCTTATTTTATGTATATCAAGTTAAAAAATTTGTACGCTGGTGTCTGCATGGTATCAAAAGATTCTGTAATCAATGTACTATTAAAATGTATAATCGATGAATTTTTGGCTCGTCTTTCAATATTTGAAATCGATACTTTTTTACCGCTGACCTCATTCGAAGCAACTTTATTTTATGTATATCAAGTTAAGAAATTTGTACGCTGGTGTCTGCATGGTATCAACAGATTCTGTAATCAATGTACTATTAAAATGTATAATCGATGAATTTTTGGCTCGTCTTAAAATATTAGAAATCGATACTTTTTTACCGCTGACCTTATGCGACGCAACCTTATTTTATGTATATCAAGTTAAATAATTTGTACGCTGGTGTCTGTTTGGTACCAAATGATTGTGTAATCAATGTACTATTAAAATGTATAATCGATGAATTTTTGGCTCGTCTTAAAATATTAGAAATCGATACTTTTTTACCGCTGACTCCATTCGACGCAACTTTATTTTATGTATATCAAGTTAAAAAATTTGTACGCTGGTGTCTGCATGCTATCAAAAGATTCTGTAATCAATGTACTATTAAAATGTATAATCGATGAATTTTTGGCTCGTCTTAAAATATTAGAAATCGATACTTTTTTACCGCTGACCCCATTCGACGCAACTTTATTTTATGTATATCAAATTAAAAAATTTGTACGCTGGTGTCTGTTTGGTACCAAATGGTTCTGTAATCAATGTACTATTAAAATGCATAATCGATGAATTTTTGGCTCGTCTTTCAATATTTGAAATCGATACTTTTTTACCGCTGACCTCATTCGAAGCAACTTTATTTTATGTATATCAAGTTAAGAAATTTGTACGCTGGTGTCTGCATGGTATCAACAGATTCTGTAATCAATGTACTATTAAAATGTATAATCGATGAATTTTTGGCTCGTCTTAAAATATTAGAAATCGATACTTTTTTACCGCTGACCTTATGCGACGCAACCTTATTTTATGTATATCAAGTTAAATAATTTGTACGCTGGTGTCTGTTTGGTACCAAATGATTGTGTAATCAATGTACTATTAAAATGTATAATCGATGAATTTTTGGCTCGTCTTAAAATATTAGAAATCGATACTTTTTTACCGCTGACTCCATTCGACGCAACTTTATTTTATGTATATCAAGTTAAAAAATTTGTACGCTGGTGTCTGCATGCTATCAAAAGATTCTGTAATCAATGTACTATTAAAATGTATAATCGATGAATTTTTGGCTCGTCTTAAAATATTAGAAATCGATACTTTTTTACCGCTGACCCCATTCGACGCAACTTTATTTTATGTATATCAAATTAAAAAATTTGTACGCTGGTGTCTGTTTGGTACCAAATGGTTCTGTAATCAATGTACTATTAAAATGCATAATCGATGAAATTTTGGCTCGTCTTAAAATATTAGAAATCCATACTTTTTTACCGCTGACCCTATGCGACGCAACCTTATTTTATGTATATCAAGTTAAAAAATTTGTACGCTGGTGTCTGTTTGGTACCAAAAGATTCTGTAATCAATGTACTATTAAAATGTATAATCGATGAATTTTTGGCTCGTCTTAAAATATTGGAAATCGATACTTTTTACCGCTGATCCTATGCGACGCAACCTTATTTTATGTATATCAAGTTAAAAAATTTGTACGCTGGTGTCTGTTTGGTACCAAATGGTTCTGTAATCAATGTACTATTAAAATGTATAATCGATAAATTTTTGGCTCGTCTTAAAATATTAGAATTCCATACTTTTTTACCGTTGACCCTATGCGACGCAACCTTATTTTATGTATATCAAGTTAAAAAATGTGTACGCTGGTGTCTGTTTGGTACCAAAAGATTCTGTAATCAATGTACTATTAAAATGTATAATCGATGAATTTTTGGCTCGTCTTAAAATATTGGAAATCGATACTTTTTACCGCTGATCCTATGCGACGCAACCTTATTTTATGTATATCAAGTTAAAAAATTTGTACGCTGGTGTCTGTTTGGTACCAAATGGTTCTGTAATCAATGTACTATTAAAATGTATAATCGATAAATTTTTGGCTCGTCTTAAAATATTAGAATTCCATACTTTTTTACCGTTGACCCTATGCGACGCAACCTTATTTTATGTATATCAAGTTAAAAAATGTGTACGCTGGTGTCTGTTTGGTACCAAATGATTGTGTAATCAATGTACTATTAAAATGTATAATCGATGAATTTTTGGCTCGTCTTAAAATATTAGAAATCGATACTTTTTTACCGCTGACCCTATGCGACGCAACCTTATTTTATGTATATCAAGTTAAATAATTTGTACGCTGGTGTCTGTTTGGTACCAAATGATTGTGTAATCAATGTACTATTAAAATGTATAATCGATGAATTTTTGGCTCGTCTTTAAATATTTGAAATCGATACTTTTTTACCGCTGACCCCATTCGACGCAACTTTATTTTATGTATATCAAGTTAAAAAATTTGTACGCTGGTGTCTGCATGGTATCAAAAGATTCTGTAATCAATGTACTATTAAAATGTATAATCGATGAATTTTTGGCTCGTCTTAAAATATTAGAAATCGACTTTTTTACCGCTGACCCTATGCGACGCAACCTTATTTTATGTATATCAAGTTAAATAACTTGTACGCTGGTGTCTGTTTGGTACCAAATAATTGTGTAATCAATGTACTATTAAAATGTATAATCGATGAATTTTTGGCTCGTCTTAAAATATTAGAAATCGATACTTTTTTACCGCTGACCCTATGCGACGCATCCTTAATTTATGTATAGCAAATGAAAAAGTTTGTATGCTGTTGTCTGCTTGGTACCAAAAGATTCTGTAATCAATGTACTATTAAAATGTATAATGGATGAATTTTTGGCTCGTCTTTAAATATTAGAAATCGATACTTTTTTACCGCTGACCCCATGCGACGCAACCTTATTTTATGTATATCAAGTTAAAAAATTTGTACGCAGGTGTCTGTTTGGTACCAAATGGTTCTGTAATCAATGTACTATTAAAATGTATAATCGATGAATTTTTGGCTCGTCTTAAAATATTAGAAATCGATACTTTTTTACCGCTGACCCCATTCGACGCAACTTTATTTTATGTATATCAAGTTAAAAAATTTGTACGCTGGTGTCTGCATGGTATCAAAAGATTCTGTAATCAATGTACTATTAAAATGTATAATCGATCAATTTTTGGCTCGTCTTAAAATATTAGAAATCGATACTTTTTTACCGCTGACCCTATGCGACGCAACCTTATTTTATGTATATCAAGTTAAAAAATTTGTACGCTGGTGTCTGCATGGTATCAAAAGATTCTGTAATCAATGTACTATTAAAATGTATAATCGATGAATTTTTGGCTCGTCTTAAAATATTAGAAATCGATACTTTTTTACCGCTGACCCCATTCGACGCAACTTTATTTTATGTATATCAAGTTAAAAAATTTGTACGCTGGTGTCTGTTTGGTACCAAATGGTTCTGTAATCAATGTACTATTAAAATGCATAATCGATGAAATTTTGGCTCGTCTTAAAATATTAGAAATCCATACTTTTTTACCGCTGACCCTATGCGACGCAACCTTATTTTATGTATATCAAGTTAAATAATTTGTACGCTGGTGTCTGTTTGGTACCAAATGATTCTGTAATCAATGTACTATTAAAATGTATAATCGATGAATTTTTGGCTCGTCTTAAAATATTAGAAATCGATACTTTTTTACCGCTGACCCTATGCGACGCATCCTTATTTTATGTATATCAAGTTAAAAAATTTGTACGCTGGTGTCTGTTTGGTACCAAATGGTTCTGTAATCAATGTACTATTAAAATGTATAATCGATGAATTTTTGGCTCGTCTTAAAATATTAGAAATCGATACTTTTTTACCGCTGACCCTATGCGACGCATCCTTAATTTATGTATAGCAAATGAAAAAGTTTGTACGCTGTTGTCTGCTTGGTACCAAAAGATTCTGTAATCAATGTACTATTAAAATGTATAATCGATGAATTTTTGGCTCGTCTTAAAATATTAGAAATCGATACTTTTTTACCGCTGACCCCATGCGACGCAACCTTATTTTATGTATATCAAGTTAAAAAATTTGTACGCTGGTGTCTGTTTGGTACCAAATGGTTCTGTAATCAATGTACTATTAAAATGTATAATCGATGAATTTTTGGCTCGTCTTAAAATATTAGAAATCCATACTTTTTTACCGCTGACCCCATGCGACGCAACCTTATTTTATGTATATCAAGTTAAAAAATTTGTACGCTGGTGTCTGTTTGGTACCAAATGGTTCTGTAATCAATGTACTATTAAAATGTATAATCGATGAATTTTTGGCTCGTCTTTCAATATTTGAAATCGATACTTTTTTACCGCTGACCTCATTCGAAGCAACTTTATTTTATGTATATCAAGTTAAGAAATTTGTACGCTGGTGTCTGCATGGTATCAACAGATTCTGTAATCAATGTACTATTAAAATGTATAATCGATGAATTTTTGGCTCGTCTTAAAATATTAGAAATCGATACTTTTTTACCGCTGACCTTATGCGACGCAACCTTATTTTATGTATATCAAGTTAAATAATTTGTACGCTGGTGTCTGTTTGGTACCAAATGATTGTGTAATCAATGTACTATTAAAATGTATAATCGATGAATTTTTGGCTCGTCTTAAAATATTAGAAATCGATACTTTTTTACCGCTGACCCCATTCGACGCAACTTTATTTTATGTATATCAAGTTAAAAAATTTGTACGCTGGTGTCTGCATGGTATCAAAAGATTCTGTAATCAATGTACTATTAAAATGTATAATCGATGAATTTTTTTCTCGTCTTAAAATATTAGAAATCGATACTTTTTTACCGCTGACCCCATTCGACGCAACTTTATTTTATGTATATCAAGTTAAAAAATTTGTACGCTGATGTCTGCATGGTATCAAAAGATTCTGTAATCAATGTACTATTAAAATGTATAATCGATGAATTTTTGGCTCGTCTTAAAATATTAGAAATCGATACTTTTTTACCGCTGACCCTATGCGACGCAACCTTATTTTATGTATATCAAGTTAAGAAATTTGTACGCTGGTGTCTGTTTGGTACCAAATGGTTCTGTAATCAATGTACTATTAAAATGTATAATCGATGAATTTTTGGCTCGTCTTAAAATATTAGAAATCGATACTTTTTTACCGCTGACCCTATGCGACGCATCCTTAATTTATGTATAGCAAATGAAAAAGTTTGTATGCTGTTGTCTGCTTGGTACCAAAAGATTCTGTAATCAATGTACTATTAAAATGTATAATCGATGAATTTTTGGCTCGTCTTAAAATATTAGAAATCGATACTTTTTTACCGCTGACCCTATGCGACGCATCCTTATTTTATGTATATCAAGTTAAAAAATTTGTACGCTGGTGTCTGTTTGGTACCAAATGGTTCTGTAATCAATGTACTATTAAAATGTATAATCGATGAATTTTTGGCTCGTCTTAAAATATTAGAAATCGATACTTTTTTACCGCTGACCCCATGCGACGCAACCTTATTTTATGTATATCAAGTTAAAAAATTTGTACGCTGGTGTCTGTTTGGTACCAAATGGTTCTGTAATCAATGTACTATTAAAATGTATAATCGATGAATTTTTGGCTCGTCTTAAAATATTAGAAATCGATACTTTTTTACCGCTGACCCCATGCGACGCAACCTTATTTTATGTATATCAAGTTAAAAAATTTGTACGCTGGTGTCTGTTTGGTACCAAATGGTTCTGTAATCAATGTACTATTAAAATGTATAATCGATGAATTTTTGGCTCGTCTTAAAATATTAGAAATCCATACTTTTTTACCGCTGACCCCATGCGACGCAACCTTATTTTATGTATATCAAGTTAAAAAATTTGTACGCTGGTGTCTGTTTGGTACCAAATGGTTCTGTAATCAATGTACTATTAAAATGTATAATCGATGAATTTTTGGCTCGTCTTTCAATATTTGAAATCGATACTTTTTTACCGCTGACCTCATTCGAAGCAACTTTATTTTATGTATATCAAGTTAAGAAATTTGTACGCTGGTGTCTGCATGGTATCAACAGATTCTGTAATCAATGTACTATTAAAATGTATAATCGATGAATTTTTGGCTCGTCTTAAAATATTAGAAATCGATACTTTTTTACCGCTGACCTTATGCGACGCAACCTTATTTTATGTATATCAAGTTAAATAATTTGTACGCTGGTGTCTGTTTGGTACCAAATGATTGTGTAATCAATGTACTATTAAAATGTATAATCGATGAATTTTTGGCTCGTCTTAAAATATTAGAAATCGATACTTTTTTACCGCTGACCCCATTCGACGCAACTTTATTTTATGTATATCAAGTTAAAAAATTTGTACGCTGGTGTCTGCATGTTATCAAAAGATTCTGTAATCAATGTACTATTAAAATGTATAATCGATGAATTTTTTTCTCGTCTTAAAATATTAGAAATCGATACTTTTTTACCGCTGACCCCATTCGACGCAACTTTATTTTATGTATATCAAGTTAAAAAATTTGTACGCTGATGTCTGCATGGTATCAAAAGATTCTGTAATCAATGTTCTATTAAAATGTATAATCGATGAATTTTTGGCTCGTCTTAAAATATTAGAAATCGATACTTTTTTACCGCTGACCCTATGCGACGCAACCTTATTTTATGTATATCAAGTTAAGAAATTTGTACGCTGGTGTCTGTTTGGTACCAAATGGTTCTGTAATCAATGTACTATTAAAATGTATAATCGATGAATTTTTGGCTCGTCTTAAAATATTAGAAATCGATACTTTTTTACCGCTGACCCTATGCGACGCATCCTTAATTTATGTATAGCAAATGAAAAAGTTTGTATGCTGTTGTCTGCTTGGTACCAAAAGATTCTGTAATCAATGTACTATTAAAATGTATAATCGATGAATTTTTGGCTCGTCTTAAAATATTAGAAATCGATACTTTTTTACCGCTGACCCTATGCGACGCATCCTTATTTTATGTATATCAAGTTAAAAAATTTGTACGCTGGTGTCTGTTTGGTACCAAATGGTTCTGTAATCAATGTACTATTAAAATGTATAATCGATGAATTTTTGGCTCGTCTTAAAATATTAGAAATCGATACTTTTTTACCGCTGACCCTATGCGACGCATCCTTAATTTATGTATAGCAAATGAAAAAGTTTGTACGCTGTTGTCTGCTTGGTACCAAAAGATTCTGTAATCAATGTACTATTAAAATGTATAATGGATGAATTTTTGGCTCGTCTTTAAATATTAGAAATCGATACTTTTTTACCGCTGACCCCATGCGACGCAACCTTATTTTATGTATATCAAGTTAAAAAATTTGTACGCTGGTGTCTGTTTGGTACCAAATGGTTCTGTAATCAATGTACTATTAAAATGTATAATCGATGAATTTTTGGCTCGTCTTAAAATATTAGAAATCGATACTTTTTTACCGCTGACCCCATTCGACGCAACTTTATTTTATGTATATCAAGTTAAAAAATTTGTACGCTGGTGTCTGCATGGTATCAAAAGATTCTGTAATCAATGTACTATTAAAATGTATAATCGATGAATTTTTGGCTCGTCTTAAAATATTAGAAATCGATACTTTTTTACCGCTGACCCTATGCGACGCAACCTTATTTTATGTATATCAAGTTAAATAATTTGTACGCTGGTGTCTGTTTGGTATCAAATGATTCTGTAATCAATGTACTATTAAAATGTATAATCGATGAATTTTTGGCTCGTCTTAAAATATTAGAAATCGATACTTTTTTACCGCTGACCCCATTCGACGCAACTATATTTTATGTATATCAAGTTAAAAAATTTGTACGCTGGTGTCTGCATGGTATCAAAAGATTCTGTAATCAATGTACTATTAAAATGTATAATCGATGAATTTTTGGCTCGTCTTAAAATATTAGAAATCGATACTTTTTTACCGCTGACCCTATGCGACGCAACCTTATTTTATGTATATCAAGTTAAAAAATTTGTACGCTGGTGTCTGTTTGGTACCAAATGGTTCTGTAATCAATGTACTATTAAAATGTATAATCGATGAATTTTTGGCTCGTCTTAAAATATTAGAAATCGATACTTTTTTACCGCTGACCCTATGCGACGCATCCTTAATTTATGTATAGCAAATGAAAAAGTTTGTATGCTGTTGTCTGCTTGGTACCAAAAGATTCTGTAATCAATGTACTATTAAAATGTATAATCGATGAATTTTTGGCTCGTCTTAAAATATTAGAAATCGATACTTTTTTACCGCTGACCCTATGCGACGCATCCTTATTTTATGTATATCAAGTTAAAAAATTTGTACGCTGGTGTCTGTTTGGTACCAAATGGTTCTGTAATCAATGTACTATTAAAATGTATAATCGATGAATTTTTGGCTCGTCTTAAAATATTAGAAATCGATACTTTTTTACCGCTGACCCTATGCGACGCATCCTTAATTTATGTATAGCAAATGAAAAAGTTTGTACGCTGTTGTCTGCTTGGTACCAAAAGATTCTGTAATCAATGTACTATTAAAATGTATAATGGATGAATTTTTGGCTCGTCTTAAAATATTAGAAATCGATACTTTTTTACCGCTGACCCCATTCGACGCAACTTTATTTTATGTATATCAAGTTAAAAAATTTGTACGCTGGTGTCTGCATGGTATCAAAAGATTCTGTAATCAATGTACTATTAAAATGTATAATCGATGAATTTTTGGCTCGTCTTAAAATATTAGAAATCGATACTTTTTTACCGCTGACCCTATGCGACGCAACCTTATTTTATGTATATCAAGTTAAATAATTTGTACGCTGGTGTCTGTTTGGTATCAAATGATTCTGTAATCAATGTACTATTAAAATGTATAATCGATGAATTTTTGGCTCGTCTTAAAATATTAGAAATCGATACTTTTTTACCGCTGACCCCATTCGACGCAACTATATTTTATGTATATCAAGTTAAAAAATTTGTACGCTGGTGTCTGCATGGTATCAAAAGATTCTGTAATCAATGTACTATTAAAATGTATAATCGATGAATTTTTGGCTCGTCTTAAAATATTAGAAATCGATACTTTTTTACCGCTGACCCTATGCGACGCAACCTTATTTTATGTATATCAAGTTAAAAAATTTGTACGCTGGTGTCTGTTTGGTACCAAATGGTTCTGTAATCAATGTACTATTAAAATGTATAATCGATGAATTTTTGGCTCGTCTTAAAATATTAGAAATCGATACTTTTTTACCGCTGACCCTATGCGACGCATCCTTAATTTATGTATAGCAAATGAAAAAGTTTGTATGCTGTTGTCTGCTTGGTACCAAAAGATTCTGTAATCAATGTACTATTAAAATGTATAATCGATGAATTTTTGGCTCGTCTTAAAATATTAGAAATCGATACTTTTTTACCGCTGACCCTATGCGACGCATCCTTATTTTATGTATATCAAGTTAAAAAATTTGTACGCTGGTGTCTGTTTGGTACCAAATGGTTCTGTAATCAATGTACTATTAAAATGTATAATCGATGAATTTTTGGCTCGTCTTAAAATATTAGAAATCGATACTTTTTTACCGCTGACCCTATGCGACGCATCCTTAATTTATGTATAGCAAATGAAAAAGTTTGTACGCTGTTGTCTGCTTGGTACCAAAAGATTCTGTAATCAATGTACTATTAAAATGTATAATGGATGAATTTTTGGTTCGTCTTTAAATATTAGAAATCGATACTTTTTTACCGCTGACCCCATGCGACGCAACCTTATTTTATGTATATCAAGTTAAAAAATTTGTACGCTGGTGTCTGTTTGGTACCAAATGGTTCTGTAATCAATGTACTATTAAAATGTATAATCGATGAATTTTTGGCTCGTCTTAAAATATTAGAAATCGATACTTTTTTACCGCTGACCCCATTCGACGCAACTTTATTTTATGTATATCAAGTTAAAAAATTTGTACGCTGGTGTCTGCATGGTATCAAAAGATTCTGTAATCAATGTACTATTAAAATGTATAATCGATGAATTTTTGGCTCGTCTTAAAATATTAGAAATCGATACTTTTTTACCGCTGACCCTATGCGACGCAACCTTATTTTATGTATATCAAGTTAAATAATTTGTACGCTGGTGTCTGTTTGGTATCAAATGATTCTGTAATCAATGTACTATTAAAATGTATAATCGATGAATTTTTGGCTCGTCTTAAAATATTAGAAATCGATACTTTTTTACCGCTGACCCCATTCGACGCAACTATATTTTATGTATATCAAGTTAAAAAATTTGTACGCTGGTGTCTGCATGGTATCAAAAGATTCTGTAATCAATGTACTATTAAAATGTATAATCGATGAATTTTTGGCTCGTCTTAAAATATTAGAAATCGATACTTTTTTACCGCTGACCCTATGCGACGCAACCTTATTTTATGTATATCAAGTTAAAAAATTTGTACGCTGGTGTCTGTTTGGTACCAAATGGTTCTGTAATCAATGTACTATTAAAATGTATAATCGATGAATTTTTGGCTCGTCTTAAAATATTAGAAATCGATACTTTTTTACCGCTGACCCCATTCGACGCAACTTTATTTTATGTATATCAAGTTAAAAAATTTGTACGCTGGTGTCTGCATGGTATCAAAAGATTCTGTAATCAATGTACTATTAAAATGTATAATCGATCAATTTTTGGCTCGTTCTAAAATATTAGAAATCGATACTTTTTTACCGCTGACCCTATGCGACGCAACCTTATTTTATGTATATCAAGTTAAAAAATTTGTACGCTGGTGTCTGCATGGTATCAAAAGATTCTGTAATCAATGTACTATTAAAATGTATAATCGATGAATTTTTGGCTCGTCTTAAAATATTAGAAATCGATACTTTTTTACCGCTGACCCCATTAGACGCAACTTTATTTTATGTATATCAAGTTAAAAAATTTGTACGCTGGTGTCTGTTTGGTACCAAATGGTTCTGTAATCAATGTACTATTAAAATGCATAATCGATGAAATTTTGGCTCGTCTTAAAATATTAGAAATCCATACTTTTTTACCGCTGACCCTATGCGACGCATCCTTATTTTATGTATATCAAGTTAAAAAATTTGTACGCTGGTGTCTGTTTGGTACCAAATGGTTCTGTAATCAATGTACTATTAAAATGTATAATCGATGAATTTTTGGCTCGTCTTAAAATATTAGAAATCGATACTTTTTTACCGCTGACCCTATGCGACGCATCCTTAATTTATGTATAGCAAATGAAAAAGTTTGTACGCTGTTGTCTGCTTGGTACCAAAAGATTCTGTAATCAATGTACTATTAAAATGTATAATGGATGAATTTTTGGCTCGTCTTAAAATATTAGAAATCGATACTTTTTTACCGCTGACCCCATTCGACGCAACTTTATTTTATGTATATCAAGTTAAAAAATTTGTACGCTGGTGTCTGCATGGTATCAAAAGATTCTGTAATCAATGTACTATTAAAATGTATAATCGATGAATTTTTGGCTCGTCTTAAAATATTAGAAATCGATACTTTTTTACCGCTGACCCTATGCGACGCAACCTTATTTTATGTATATCAAGTTAAATAATTTGTACGCTGGTGTCTGTTTGGTATCAAATGATTCTGTAATCAATGTACTATTAAAATGTATAATCGATGAATTTTTGGCTCGTCTTAAAATATTAGAAATCGATACTTTTTTACCGCTGACCCCATTCGACGCAACTATATTTTATGTATATCAAGTTAAAAAATTTGTACGCTGGTGTCTGCATGGTATCAAAAGATTCTGTAATCAATGTACTATTAAAATGTATAATCGATGAATTTTTGGCTCGTCTTAAAATATTAGAAATCGATACTTTTTTACCGCTGACCCTATGCGACGCAACCTTATTTTATGTATATCAAGTTAAAAAATTTGTACGCTGGTGTCTGTTTGGTACCAAATGGTTCTGTAATCAATGTACTATTAAAATGTATAATCGATGAATTTTTGGCTCGTCTTAAAATATTAGAAATCGATACTTTTTTACCGCTGACCCTATGCGACGCATCCTTAATTTATGTATAGCAAATGAAAAAGTTTGTATGCTGTTGTCTGCTTGGTACCAAAAGATTCTGTAATCAATGTACTATTAAAATGTATAATCGATGAATTTTTGGCTCGTCTTAAAATATTAGAAATCGATACTTTTTTACCGCTGACCCTATGCGACGCATCCTTATTTTATGTATATCAAGTTAAAAAATTTGTACGCTGGTGTCTGTTTGGTACCAAATGGTTCTGTAATCAATGTACTATTAAAATGTATAATCGATGAATTTTTGGCTCGTCTTAAAATATTAGAAATCGATACTTTTTTACCGCTGACCCTATGCGACGCATCCTTAATTTATGTATAGCAAATGAAAAAGTTTGTACGCTGTTGTCTGCTTGGTACCAAAAGATTCTGTAATCAATGTACTATTAAAATGTATAATGGATGAATTTTTGGCTCGTCTTTAAATATTAGAAATCGATACTTTTTTACCGCTGACCCCATGCGACGCAACCTTATTTTATGTATATCAAGTTAAAAAATTTGTACGCTGGTGTCTGTTTGGTACCAAATGGTTCTGTAATCAATGTACTATTAAAATGTATAATCGATGAATTTTTGGCTCGTCTTAAAATATTAGAAATCGATACTTTTTTACCGCTGACCCCATTCGACGCAACTTTATTTTATGTATATCAAGTTAAAAAATTTGTACGCTGGTGTCTGCATGGTATCAAAAGATTCTGTAATCAATGTACTATTAAAATGTATAATCGATGAATTTTTGGCTCGTCTTAAAATATTAGAAATCGATACTTTTTTACCGCTGACCCTATGCGACGCAACCTTATTTTATGTATATCAAGTTAAATAATTTGTACGCTGGTGTCTGTTTGGTATCAAATGATTCTGTAATCAATGTACTATTAAAATGTATAATCGATGAATTTTTGGCTCGTCTTAAAATATTAGAAATCGATACTTTTTTACCGCTGACCCCATTCGACGCAACTATATTTTATGTATATCAAGTTAAAAAATTTGTACGCTGGTGTCTGCATGGTATCAAAAGATTCTGTAATCAATGTACTATTAAAATGTATAATCGATGAATTTTTGGCTCGTCTTAAAATATTAGAAATCGATACTTTTTTACCGCTGACCCTATGCGACGCAACCTTATTTTATGTATATCAAGTTAAAAAATTTGTACGCTGGTGTCTGTTTGGTACCAAATGGTTCTGTAATCAATGTACTATTAAAATGTATAATCGATGAATTTTTGGCTCGTCTTAAAATATTAGAAATCGATACTTTTTTACCGCTGACCCCATTCGACGCAACTTTATTTTATGTATATCAAGTTAAAAAATTTGTACGCTGGTGTCTGCATGGTATCAAAAGATTCTGTAATCAATGTACTATTAAAATGTATAATCGATCAATTTTTGGCTCGTTCTAAAATATTAGAAATCGATACTTTTTTACCGCTGACCCTATGCGACGCAACCTTATTTTATGTATATCAAGTTAAAAAATTTGTACGCTGGTGTCTGCATGGTATCAAAAGATTCTGTAATCAATGTACTATTAAAATGTATAATCGATGAATTTTTGGCTCGTCTTAAAATATTAGAAATCGATACTTTTTTACCGCTGACCCCATTAGACGCAACTTTATTTTATGTATATCAAGTTAAAAAATTTGTACGCTGGTGTCTGTTTGGTACCAAATGGTTCTGTAATCAATGTACTATTAAAATGCATAATCGATGAAATTTTGGCTCGTCTTAAAATATTAGAAATCCATACTTTTTTACCGCTGACCCTATGCGACGCATCCTTATTTTATGTATATCAAGTTAAAAAATTTGTACGCTGGTGTCTGTTTGGTACCAAATGGTTCTGTAATCAATGTACTATTAAAATGTATAATCGATGAATTTTTGGCTCGTCTTAAAATATTAGAAATCGATACTTTTTTACCGCTGACCCTATGCGACGCATCCTTAATTTATGTATAGCAAATGAAAAAGTTTGTACGCTGTTGTCTGCTTGGTACCAAAAGATTCTGTAATCAATGTACTATTAAAATGTATAATCGATGAATTTTTGGCTCGTCTTAAAATATTAGAAATCGATACTTTTTTACCGCTGACCCCATGCGACGCAACCTTATTTTATGTATATCAAGTTAAAAAATTTGTACGCTGGTGTCTGTTTGGTACCAAATGGTTCTGTAATCAATGTACTATTAAAATGTATAATCGATGAATTTTTGGCTCGTCTTAAAATATTAGAAATCCATACTTTTTTACCGCTGACCCCATGCGACGCAACCTTATTTTATGTATATCAAGTTAAAAAATTTGTACGCTGGTGTCTGTTTGGTACCAAATGGTTCTGTAATCAATGTACTATTAAAATGTATAATCGATGAATTTTTGGCTCGTCTTTCAATATTTGAAATCGATACTTTTTTATCGCTGACCTCATTCGAAGCAACTTTATTTTATGTATATCAAGTTAAGAAATTTGTACGCTGGTGTCTGCATGGTATCAACAGATTCTGTAATCAATGTACTATTAAAATGTATAATCGATGAATTTTTGGCTCGTCTTAAAATATTAGAAATCGATACTTTTTTACCGCTGACCTTATGCGACGCAACCTTATTTTATGTATATCAAGTTAAATAATTTGTACGCTGGTGTCTGTTTGGTACCAAATGATTGTGTAATCAATGTACTATTAAAATGTATAATCGATGAATTTTTGGCTCGTCTTAAAATATTAGAAATCGATACTTTTTTACCGCTGACCCCATTCGACGCAACTTTATTTTATGTATATCAAGTTAAAAAATTTGTACGCTGGTGTCTGCATGGTATCAAAAGATTCTGTAATCAATGTACTATTAAAATGTATAATCGATGAATTTTTTTCTCGTCTTAAAATATTAGAAATCGATACTTTTTTACCGCTGACCCCATTCGACGCAACTTTATTTTATGTATATCAAGTTAAAAAATTTGTACGCTGA
Organism: Prenolepis imparis; assembly: GCF_030444845.1. Taxonomy (NCBI): domain Eukaryota; kingdom Metazoa; phylum Arthropoda; class Insecta; order Hymenoptera; family Formicidae; genus Prenolepis; species Prenolepis imparis. The sequence goes on along the minus strand of NW_028141178.1, from coordinate 810,131 downwards.
TGTCTGCATGGTATCAAAAGATTCTGTAATCAATGTACTATTAAAATGTATAATCGATGAATTTTTGGCTCGTCTTAAAATATTAGAAATCGATACTTTTTTACCGCTGACCCTATGCGACGCAACCTTATTTTATGTATATCAAGTTAAGAAATTTGTACGCTGGTGTCTGTTTGGTACCAAATGGTTCTGTAATCAATGTACTATTAAAATGTATAATCGATGAATTTTTGGCTCGTCTTAAAATATTAGAAATCGATACTTTTTTACCGCTGACCCTATGCGACGCATCCTTAATTTATGTATAGCAAATGAAAAAGTTTGTATGCTGTTGTCTGCTTGGTACCAAAAGATTCTGTAATCAATGTACTATTAAAATGTATAATCGATGAATTTTTGGCTCGTCTTAAAATATTAGAAATCGATACTTTTTTACCGCTGACCCTATGCGACGCATCCTTATTTTATGTATATCAAGTTAAAAAATTTGTACGCTGGTGTCTGTTTGGTACCAAATGGTTCTGTAATCAATGTACTATTAAAATGTATAATCGATGAATTTTTGGCTCGTCTTAAAATATTAGAAATCGATACTTTTTTACCGCTGACCCCATGCGACGCAACCTTATTTTATGTATATCAAGTTAAAAAATTTGTACGCTGGTGTCTGTTTGGTACCAAATGGTTCTGTAATCAATGTACTATTAAAATGTATAATCGATGAATTTTTGGCTCGTCTTAAAATATTAGAAATCCATACTTTTTTACCGCTGACCCTATGCGACGCAACCTTATTTTATGTATATCAAGTTAAAAAATTTGTACGCTGGTGTCTGCATGGTATCAAAAGATTCTGTAATCAATGTACTATTAAAATGTATAATCGATGAATTTTTGGCTCGTCTTTCAATATTTGAAATCGATACTTTTTTACCGCTGACCTCATTCGAAGCAACTTTATTTTATGTATATCAAGTTAAGAAATTTGTACGCTGGTGTCTGCATGGTATCAACAGATTCTGTAATCAATGTACTATTAAAATGTATAATCGATGAATTTTTGGCTCGTCTTAAAATATTAGAAATCGATACTTTTTTACCGCTGACCTTATGCGACGCAACCTTATTTTATGTATATCAAGTTAAATAATTTGTACGCTGGTGTCTGTTTGGTACCAAATGATTGTGTAATCAATGTACTATTAAAATGTATAATCGATGAATTTTTGGCTCGTCTTAAAATATTAGAAATCGATACTTTTTTACCGCTGACCCCATTCGACGCAACTTTATTTTATGTATATCAAGTTAAAAAATTTGTACGCTGGTGTCTGCATGGTATCAAAAGATTCTGTAATCAATGTACTATTAAAATGTATAATCGATGAATTTTTTTCTCGTCTTAAAATATTAGAAAACGATACTTTTTTACCGCTGACCCCATTCGACGCAACTTTATTTTATGTATATCAAGTTAAAAAATTTGTACGCTGGTGTCTGCATGGTATCAAAAGATTCTGTAATCAATGTACTATTAAAATGTATAATCGATGAATTTTTGGCTCGTCTTAAAATATTAGAAATCGATACTTTTTTACCGCTGACCCTATGCGACGCAACCTTATTTTATGTATATCAAGTTAAAAAATTTGTACGCTGGTGTCTGTTTGGTACCAAATGGTTCTGTAATCAATGTACTATTAAAATGTATAATCGATGAATTTTTGGCTCGTCTTAAAATATTAGAAATCGATACTTTTTTACCGCTGACCCTATGCGACGCATCCTTAATTTATGTATAGCAAATGAAAAAGTTTGTATGCTGTTGTCTGCTTGGTACCAAAAGATTCTGTAATTAATGTACTATTAAAATGTATAATCGATGAATTTTTGGCTCGTCTTAAAATATTAGAAATCGATACTTTTTTACCGCTGACCCTATGCGACGCATCCTTATTTTATGTATATCAAGTTAAAAAATTTGTACGCTGGTGTCTGTTTGGTACCAAATGGTTCTGTAATCAATGTACTATTAAAATGTATAATCGATGAATTTTTGGCTCGTCTTAAAATATTAGAAATCGATACTTTTTTACCGCTGACCCTATGCGACGCATCCTTAATTTATGTATAGCAAATGAAAAAATTTGTACGCTGGTGTCTGTTTGGTACCAAATGGTTCTGTAATCAATGTACTATTAAAATGTATAATCGATGAATTTTTGGCTCGTCTTAAAATATTAGAAATCGATACTTTTTTACCGCTGACCCTATGCGACGCAACCTTATTTTATGTATATCAAGTTAAAAAATTTGTACGCTGGTGTCTGTTTGGTACCAAATGGTTCTGTAATCAATGTACTATTAAAATGTATAATCGATGAATTTTTGGCTCGTCTTAAAATATTAGAAATCGATACTTTTTTACCGCTGACCCTATGCGACGCATCCTTAATTTATGTATAGCAAATGAAAAAGTTTGTATGCTGTTGTCTGCTTGGTACCAAAAGATTCTGTAATCAATGTACTATTAAAATGTATAATCGATGAATTTTTGGCTCGTCTTAAAATATTAGAAATCGATACTTTTTTACCGCTGACCTTATGCGACGCAACCTTATTTTATGTATATCAAGTTAAATAATTTGTACGCTGGTGTCTGTTTGGTACCAAATGATTGTGTAATCAATGTACTATTAAAATGTATAATCGATGAATTTTTGGCTCGTCTTAAAATATTAGAAATCGATATTTTTTTACCGCTGACCCCATTCGACGCAACTTTATTTTATGTATATCAAGTTAAAAAATTTGTACGCTGGTGTCTGCATGGTATCAAAAGATTCTGTAATCAATGTACTATTAAAATGTATAATCGATGAATTTTTTTCTCGTCTTAAAATATTAGAAATCGATACTTTTTTACCGCTGACCCCATTCGACGCAACTTTATTTTATGTATATCAAGTTAAAAAATTTGTACGCTGATGTCTGCATGGTATCAAAAGATTCTGTAATCAATGTACTATTAAAATGTATAATCGATGAATTTTTGGCTCGTCTTAAAATATTAGAAATCGATACTTTTTTACCGCTGACCCTATGCGACGCAACCTTATTTTATGTATATCAAGTTAAGAAATTTGTACGCTGGTGTCTGTTTGGTACCAAATGGTTCTGTAATCAATGTACTATTAAAATGTATAATCGATGAATTTTTGGCTCGTCTTAAAATATTAGAAATCGATACTTTTTTACCGCTGACCCTATGCGACGCATCCTTAATTTATGTATAGCAAATGAAAAAGTTTGTATGCTGTTGTCTGCTTGGTACCAAAAGATTCTGTAATCAATGTACTATTAAAATGTATAATCGATGAATTTTTGGCTCGTCTTAAAATATTAGAAATCGATACTTTTTTACCGCTGACCCTATGCGACGCATCCTTATTTTATGTATATCAAGTTAAAAAATTTGTACGCTGGTGTCTGTTTGGTACCAAATGGTTCTGTAATCAATGTACTATTAAAATGTATAATCGATGAATTTTTGGCTCGTCTTAAAATATTAGAAATCGATACTTTTTTACCGCTGACCCTATGCGACCCTATGCATCCTTAATTTATGTATAGCAAATGAAAAAGTTTGTACGCTATTGTCTGCTTGGTACTAAAAGATTCTGTAATCAATGTACTATTAAAATGTATAATGGATGAATTTTTGGCTCGTCTTTAAATATTAGAAATCGATACTTTTTTACCGCTGACCCCATGCGACGCAACCTTATTTTATGTATATCAAGTTAAAAAATTTGTACGCTGGTGTCTGTTTGGTACCAAATGGTTCTGTAATCAATGTACTATTAAAATGTATAATCGATGAATTTTTGGCTCGTCTTAAAATATTAGAAATCCATACTTTTTTACCGCTGACCCTATGCGACGCAACCTTATTTTATGTATATCAAGTTAAAAAATTTGTACGCTGGTGTCTGCATGGTATCAAAAGATTCTGTAATCAATGTACTATTAAAATGTATAATCGATGAATTTTTGGCTCGTCTTTCAATATTTGAAATCGATACTTTTTTACCGCTGACCTCATTCGAAGCAACTTTATTTTATGTATATCAAGTTAAGAAATTTGTACGCTGGTGTCTGCATGGTATCAACAGATTCTGTAATCAATGTACTATTAAAATGTATAATCGATGAATTTTTGGCTCGTCTTAAAATATTAGAAATCGATACTTTTTTACCGCTGACCTTATGCGACGCAACCTTATTTTATGTATATCAAGTTAAATAATTTGTACGCTGGTGTCTGTTTGGTACCAAATGATTGTGTAATCAATGTACTATTAAAATGTATAATCGATGAATTTTTGGCTCGTCTTAAAATATTAGAAATCGATACTTTTTTACCGCTGACCCCATTCGACGCAACTTTATTTTATGTATATCAAGTTAAAAAATTTGTACGCTGGTGTCTGCATGGTATCAAAAGATTCTGTAATCAATGTACTATTAAAATGTATAATCGATGAATTTTTTTCTCGTCTTAAAATATTAGAAATCGATACTTTTTTACCGCTGACCCCATTCGACGCAACTTTATTTTATGTATATCAAGTTAAAAAATTTGTACGCTGGTGTCTGCATGGTATCAAAAGATTCTGTAATCAATGTACTATTAAAATGTATAATCGATGAATTTTTGGCTCGTCTTAAAATATTAGAAATCGATACTTTTTTACCGCTGACCCTATGCGACGCAACCTTATTTTATGTATATCAAGTTAAAAAATTTGTACGCTGGTGTCTGTTTGGTACCAAATGGTTCTGTAATCAATGTACTATTAAAATGTATAATCGATGAATTTTTGGCTCGTCTTAAAATATTAGAAATCGATACTTTTTTACCGCTGACCCTATGCGACGCATCCTTAATTTATGTATAGCAAATGAAAAAGTTTGTATGCTGTTGTCTGCTTGGTACCAAAAGATTCTGTAATCAATGTACTATTAAAATGTATAATCGATGAATTTTTGGCTCATCTTAAAATATTAGAAATCGATACTTTTTTACCGCTGACCCTATGCGACGCATCCTTATTTTATGTATATCAAGTTAAAAAATTTGTACGCTGGTGTCTGTTTGGTACCAAATGGTTCTGTAATCAATGTACTATTAAAATGTATAATCGATGAATTTTTGGCTCGTCTTAAAATATTAGAAATCCATACTTTTTTACCGCTGACCCTATGCGACGCATCCTTATTTTATGTATATCAAGTTAAAAATATTGTACGCTGGTGTCTGCATGGTATCAAAAGATTCTGTAATCAATGTACTATTAAAATGTATAATCGATGAATTTTTGGCTCGTCTTTCAATATTTGAAATCGATACTTTTTTACCGCTGACCTCATTCGAAGCAACTTTATTTTATGTATATCAAGTTAAGAAATTTGTACGCTGGTGTCTGCATGGTATCAACAGATTCTGTAATCAATGTACTATTAAAATGTATAATCGATGAATTTTTGGCTCGTCTTAAAATATTAGAAATCGATACTTTTTTACCGCTGACCTTATGCGACGCAACCTTATTTTATGTATATCAAGTTAAATAATTTGTACGCTGGTGTCTGTTTGGTATCAAATGATTGTGTAATCAATGTACTATTAAAATGTATAATCGATGAATTTTTGGCTCGTCTTAAAATATTAGAAATCGATACTTTTTTACCGCTGACCCCATTCGACGCAACTATATTTTATGTATATCAAGTTAAAAAATTTGTACGCTGGTGTCTGCATGGTATCAAAAGATTCTGTAATCAATGTACTATTAAAATGTATAATCGATGAATTTTTGGCTCGTCTTAAAATATTAGAAATCGATACTTTTTTACCGCTGACCCTATGCGACGCAACCTTATTTTATGTATATCAAGTTAAAAAATTTGTACGCTGGTGTCTGTTTGGTACCAAATGGTTCTGTAATCAATGTACTATTAAAATGTATAATCGATGAATTTTTGGCTCGTCTTAAAATATTAGAAATCGATACTTTTTTACCGCTGATCCTATGCGACGCATCCTTAATTTATGTATAGCAAATGAAAAAGTTTGTACGCTGTTGTCTGCTTGGTACCAAAAGATTCTGTAATCAATGTACTATTAAAATGTATAATGGATGAATTTTTGGCTCGTCTTAAAATATTAGAAATCGATACTTTTTTACCGCTGACCCCATGCGACGCAATCTTATTTTATGTATATCAAGTTAAAAAATTTGTACGCTGGTGTCTGTTTGGTACCAAATGGTTCTGTAATCAATGTACTATTAAAATGTATAATCGATGAATTTTTGGCTCGTCTTAAAATATTAGAAATCCATACTTTTTTACCGCTGACCCTATGCGACGCAACCTTATTTTATGTATATCAAGTTAAAAAATTTGTACGCTGGTGTCTGCATGGTATCAAAAGATTCTGTAATCAATGTACTATTAAAATGTATAATCGATGAATTTTTGGCTCGTCTTTCAATATTTGAAATCGATACTTTTTTACCGCTGACCTCATTCGAAGCAACTTTATTTTATGTATATCAAGTTAAGAAATTTGTACGCTGGTGTCTGCATGGTATCAACAGATTCTGTAATCAATGTACTATTAAAATGTATAATCGATGAATTTTTGGCTCGTCTTTCAATATTTGAAATCGATACTTTTTTACCGCTGACCTCATTCGAAGCAACTTTATTTTATGTATATCAAGTTAAGAAATTTGTACGCTGGTGTCTGCATGGTATCAACAGATTCTGTAATCAATGTACTATTAAAATGTATAATCGATGAATTTTTGGCTCGTCTTAAAATATTAGAAATCGATACTTTTTTACCGCTGACCTTATGCGACGCAACCTTATTTTATGTATATCAAGTTAAATAATTTGTACGCTGGTGTCTGTTTGGTATCAAATGATTGTGTAATCAATGTACTATTAAAATGTATAATCGATGAATTTTTGGCTCGTCTTAAAATATTAGAAATCGATACTTTTTTACCGCTGACCCCATTCGACGCAACTATATTTTATGTATATCAAGTTAAAAAATTTGTACGCTGGTGTCTGCATGGTATCAAAAGATTCTGTAATCAATGTACTATTAAAATGTATAATCGATGAATTTTTGGCTCGTCTTAAAATATTAGAAATCGATACTTTTTTACCGCTGACCCTATGCGACGCAACCTTATTTTATGTATATCAAGTTAAAAAATTTGTACGCTGGTGTCTGTTTGGTACCAAATGGTTCTGTAATCAATGTACTATTAAAATGTATAATCGATGAATTTTTGGCTCGTCTTAAAATATTAGAAATCGATACTTTTTTACCGCTGACCCTATGCGACGCATCCTTAATTTATGTATAGCAAATGAAAAAGTTTGTACGCTGTTGTCTGCTTGGTACCAAAAGATTCTGTAATCAATGTACTATTAAAATGTATAATGGATGAATTTTTGGCTCGTCTTAAAATATTAGAAATCGATACTTTTTTACCGCTGACCCCATGCGACGCAACCTTATTTTATGTATATCAAGTTACAAAATTTGTACGCTGGTGTCTGTTTGGTACCAAATGGTTCTGTAATCAATGTACTATTAAAATGTATAATCGATGAATTTTTGGCTCGTCTTAAAATATTAGAATTCCATACTTTTTTACCGCTGACCCTATGCGACGCAACCTTATTTTATGTATATCAAGTTAAAAAATTTGTACGCTGGTGTCTGTTTGGTACCAAATGATTGTGTAATCAATGTACTATTAAAATGTATAATCGATGAATTTTTGGCTCGTCTTAAAATATTAGAAATCGATACTTTTTTACCGCTGACTCCATTCGACGCAACTTTATTTTATGTATATCAAGTTAAAAAATTTGTACGCTGGTGTCTGCATGCTATCAAAAGATTCTGTAATCAATGTACTATTAAAATGTATAATCGATGAATTTTTGGCTCGTCTTAAAATATTGGAAATCGATACTTTTTACCGCTGATCCTATGCGACGCAACCTTATTTTATGTATATCAAGTTAAAAAATTTGTACGCTGGTGTCTGCATGGTATCAAAAGATTCTGTAATCAATGTACTATTAAAATGTATAATCGATGAATTTTTGGCTCGTCTTAAAATATTAGAAATCGATACTTTTTTACCGCTGACCCTATGCGACGCATCCTTAATTTATGTATAGCAAATGAAAAAGTTTGTATGCTGTTGTCTGCTTGGTACCAAAAGATTCTGTAATCAATGTACTATTAAAATGTATAATCGATGAATTTTTGGCTCATCTTAAAATATTAGAAATCGATACTTTTTTACCGCTGACCCTATGCGACGCATCCTTATTTTATGTATATCAAGTTAAAAAATTTGTACGCTGGTGTCTGTTTGGTACCAAATGGTTCTGTAATCAATGTACTATTAAAATGTATAATCGATGAATTTTTGGCTCGTTTTAAAATATTAGAAATCCATACTTTTTTACCGCTGACCCTATGCGACGCATCCTTATTTTATGTATATCAAGTTAAAAAATTTGTACGCTGGTGTCTGCATGGTATCAAAAGATTCTGTAATCAATGTACTATTAAAATGTATAATCGATGAATTTTTGGCTCGTCTTTCAATATTTGAAATCGATACTTTTTTACCGCTGACCTCATTCGAAGCAACTTTATTTTATGTATATCAAGTTAAGAAATTTGTACGCTGGTGTCTGCATGGTATCAACAGATTCTGTAATCAATGTACTATTAAAATGTATAATCGATGAATTTTTGGCTCGTCTTAAAATATTAGAAATCGATACTTTTTTACCGCTGACCTTATGCGACGCAACCTTATTTTATGTATATCAAGTTAAAAAATTTGTACGCTGGTGTCTGTTTGGTACCAAAAGATTCTGTAATCAATGTACTATTAAAATGTATAATGGATGAATTTTTGGCTCGTCTTAAAATATTAGAAATCGATACTTTTTTACCGCTGACCCCATGCGACGCAACCTTATTTTATGTATATCAAGTTAAAAAATTTGTACGCTGGTGTCTGTTTGGTACCAAATGGTTCTGTAATCAATGTACTATTAAAATGTATAATCGATGAATTTTTGGCTCGTCTTAAAATATTAGAATTCCATACTTTTTTACCGCTGACCCTATGCGACGCAACCTTATTTTATGTATATCAAGTTAAAAAATTTGTACGCTGGTGTCTGTTTGGTACCAAATGGTTCTGTAATCAATGTACTATTAAAATGTATAATCGATGAATTTTTGGCTCGTCTTAAAATATTAGAAATCGATATTTTTTTACCGCTGACCCTATGCGACGCAACCTTATTTTATGTATATCAAGTTAAATAATTTGTACGCTGGTGTCTGTTTGGTACCAAATGATTGTGTAATCAATGTACTATTAAAATGTATAATCGATGAATTTTTGGCTCGTCTTAAAATATTAGAAATCGATACTTTTTTACCGCTGACTCCATTCGACGCAACTTTATTTTATGTATATCAAGTTAAAAAATTTGTACGCTGGTGTCTGCATGCTATCAAAAGATTCTGTAATCAATGTACTATTAAAATGTATAATCGATGAATTTTTGGCTCGTCTTAAAATATTGGAAATCGATACTTTTTACCGCTGATCCTATGCGACGCAACCTTATTTTATGTATATCAAGTTAAAAAATTTGTACGCTGGTGTCTGCATGGTATCAAAAGATTCTGTAATCAATGTACTATTAAAATGTATAATCGATGAATTTTTGGCTCGTCTTAAAATATTAGATATCGATACTTTTTTACCGCTGACCCTATGCGACGCAACCTTATTTTATGTATATCAAGTTAAAAAATTTGTACGCTGGTGTCTGTTTGGTACCAAATGGTTCTGTAATCAATGTACTATTAAAATGTATAATCGATGAATTTTTGGCTCGTCTTAAAATATTAGAAATCGATACTTTTTTACCGCTGACCCTATGCGACGCATCCTTAATTTATGTATAGCAAATGAAAAAGTTTGTATGCTGTTGTCTGCTTGGTACCAAAAGATTCTGTAATCAATGTACTATTAAAATGTATAATCGATGAATTTTTGGCTCATCTTAAAATATTAGAAATCGATACTTTTTTACCGCTGACCCTATGCGACGCATCCTTATTTTATGTATATCAAGTTAAAAAATTTGTACGCTGGTGTCTGTTTGGTACCAAATGGTTCTGTAATCAATGTACTATTAAAATGTATAATCGATGAATTTTTGGCTCGTCTTAAAATATTAGAAATCCATACTTTTTTACCGCTGACCCTATGCGACGCATCCTTATTTTATGTATATCAAGTTAAAAAATTTGTACGCTGGTGTCTGCATGGTATCAAAAGATTCTGTAATCAATGTACTATTAAAATGTATAATCGATGAATTTTTGGCTCGTCTTTCAATATTTGAAATCGATACTTTTTTACCGCTGACCTCATTCGAAGCAACTTTATTTTATGTATATCAAGTTAAGAAATTTGTACGCTGGTGTCTGCATGGTATCAACAGATTCTGTAATCAATGTACTATTAAAATGTATAATCGATGAATTTTTGGCTCGTCTTAAAATATTAGAAATCGATACTTTTTTACCGCTGACCTTATGCGACGCAACCTTATTTTATGTATATCAAGTTAAAAAATTTGTACGCTGGTGTCTGTTTGGTATCAAATGATTGTGTAATCAATGTACTATTAAAATGTATAATCGATGAATTTTTGGCTCGTCTTAAAATATTAGAAATCGATACTTTTTTACCGCTGACCCTATGCGACGCATCCTTAATTTATGTATAGCAAATGAAAAAGTTTGTACGCTGTTGTCTGCTTGGTACCAAAAGATTCTGTAATCAATGTACTATTAAAATGTATAATGGATGAATTTTTGGCTCGTCTTAAAATATTAGAAATCGATACTTTTTTACCGCTGACCCCATGCGACGCAACCTTATTTTATGTATATCAAGTTAAAAAATTTGTACGCTGGTGTCTGTTTGGTACCAAATGGTTCTGTAATCAATGTACTATTAAAATGTATAATCGATGAATTTTTGGCTCGTCTTAAAATATTAGAATTCCATACTTTTTTACCGCTGACCCTATGCGACGCAACCTTATTTTATGTATATCAAGTTAAAAAATTTGTACGCTGGTGTCTGTTTGGTACCAAATGGTTCTGTAATCAATGTACTATTAAAATGTATAATCGATGAATTTTTGGCTCGTCTTAAAATATTAGAAATCGATATTTTTTTACCGCTGACCCTATGCGACGCAACCTTATTTTATGTATATCAAGTTAAATAATTTGTACGCTGGTGTCTGTTTGGTACCAAATGATTGTGTAATCAATGTACTATTAAAATGTATAATCGATGAATTTTTGGCTCGTCTTAAAATATTAGAAATCGATACTTTTTTACCGCTGACTCCATTCGACGCAACTTTATTTTATGTATATCAAGTTAAAAAATTTGTACGCTGGTGTCTGCATGCTATCAAAAGATTCTGTAATCAATGTACTATTAAAATGTATAATCGATGAATTTTTGGCTCGTCTTAAAATATTGGAAATCGATACTTTTTACCGCTGATCCTATGCGACGCAACCTTATTTTATGTATATCAAGTTAAAAAATTTGTACGCTGGTGTCTGCATGGTATCAAAAGATTCTGTAATCAATGTACTATTAAAATGTATAATCGATGAATTTTTGGCTCGTCTTAAAATATTAGATATCGATACTTTTTTACCGCTGACCCTATGCGACGCAACCTTATTTTATGTATCAAGTTAAAAAATTTGTACGCTGGTGTCTGTTTGGTACCAAATGGTTCTGTAATCAATGTACTATTAAAATGTATAATCGATGAATTTTTGGCTCGTCTTAAAATATTAGAAATCGATACTTTTTTACCGCTGACCCTATGCGACGCATCCTTAATTTATGTATAGCAAATGAAAAAGTTTGTATGCTGTTGTCTGCTTGGTACCAAAAGATTCTGTAATCAATGTACTATTAAAATGTATAATCGATGAATTTTTGGCTCATCTTAAAATATTAGAAATCGATACTTTTTTACCGCTGACCCTATGCGACGCATCCTTATTTTATGTATATCAAGTTAAAAAATTTGTACGCTGGTGTCTGTTTGGTACCAAATGGTTCTGTAATCAATGTACTATTAAAATGTATAATCGATGAATTTTTGGCTCGTCTTAAAATATTAGAAATCCATACTTTTTTACCGCTGACCCTATGCGACGCATCCTTATTTTATGTATATCAAGTTAAAAAATTTGTACGCTGGTGTCTGCATGGTATCAAAAGATTCTGTAATCAATGTACTATTAAAATGTATAATCGATGAATTTTTGGCTCGTCTTTCAATATTTGAAATCGATACTTTTTTACCGCTGACCTCATTCGAAGCAACTTTATTTTATGTATATCAAGTTAAGAAATTTGTACGCTGGTGTCTGCATGGTATCAACAGATTCTGTAATCAATGTACTATTAAAATGTATAATCGATGAATTTTTGGCTCGTCTTAAAATATTAGAAATCGATACTTTTTTACCGCTGACCTTATGCGACGCAACCTTATTTTATGTATATCAAGTTAAAAAATTTGTACGCTGGTGTCTGTTTGGTATCAAATGATTGTGTAATCAATGTACTATTAAAATGTATAATCGATGAATTTTTGGCTCGTCTTAAAATATTAGAAATCGATACTTTTTTACCGCTGACCCTATGCGACGCATCCTTAATTTATGTATAGCAAATGAAAAAGTTTGTACGCTGTTGTCTGCTTGGTACCAAAAGATTCTGTAATCAATGTACTATTAAAATGTATAATGGATGAATTTTTGGCTCGTCTTAAAATATTAGAAATCGATACTTTTTTACCGCTGACCCCATGCGACGCAACCTTATTTTATGTATATCAAGTTAAAAAATTTGTACGCTGGTGTCTGTTTGGTACCAAATGGTTCTGTAATCAATGTACTATTAAAATGTATAATCGATGAATTTTTGGCTCGTCTTAAAATATTAGAATTCCATACTTTTTTACCGCTGACCCTATGCGACGCAACCTTATTTTATGTATATCAAGTTAAAAAATTTGTACGCTGGTGTCTGTTTGGTACCAAATGGTTCTGTAATCAATGTACTATTAAAATGTATAATCGATGAATTTTTGGCTCGTCTTAAAATATTAGAAATCGATATTTTTTTACCGCTGACCCTATGCGACGCAACCTTATTTTATGTATATCAAGTTAAATAATTTGTACGCTGGTGTCTGTTTGGTACCAAATGATTGTGTAATCAATGTACTATTAAAATGTATAATCGATGAATTTTTGGCTCGTCTTAAAATATTAGAAATCGATACTTTTTTACCGCTGACTCCATTCGACGCAACTTTATTTTATGTATATCAAGTTAAAAAATTTGTACGCTGGTGTCTGCATGCTATCAAAAGATTCTGTAATCAATGTACTATTAAAATGTATAATCGATGAATTTTTGGCTCGTCTTAAAATATTAGAAATCGATACTTTTTTACCGCTGACCCCATTCGACGCAACTTTATTTTATGTATATCAAGTTAAAAAATTTGTACGCTGGTGTCTGTTTGGTACCAAATGGTTCTGTAATCAATGTACTATTAAAATGCATAATCGATGAAATTTTGGCTCGTCTTAAAATATTAGAAATCCATACTTTTTTACCGCTGACCCTATGCGACGCAACCTTATTTTATGTATATCAAGTTAAAAAATTTGTACGCTGGTGTCTGTTTGGTACCAAAAGATTCTGTAATCAATGTACTATTAAAATGTATAATCGATGAATTTTTGGCTCGTCTTAAAATATTGGAAATCGATACTTTTTACCGCTGACCCCATTCGACGCAACTTTATTTTATGTATATCAAGTTAAAAAATTTGTACGCTGGTGTCTGCATGGTATCAAAAGATTCTGTAATCAATGTACTATTAAAATGTATAATCGATGAATTTTTGGCTCGTCTTAAAATATTAGAAATCGATACTTTTTTACCGCTGACCCCATTCGACGCAACTTTATTTTATGTATATCAAGTTAAAAAATTTGTACGCTGGTGTCTGCATGGTATCAAATGATTCTGTAATCAATGTACTATTAAAATGTATAATCGATGAATTTTTGGCTCGTCTTAAAATATTAGAAATCGATACTTTTTTACCGCTGACCCTATGCGACGCAACCTTATTTTATGTATATCAAGTTAAAAAATTTGTACGCTGGTGTCTGTTTGGTACCAAATGGTTCTGTAATCAATGTACTATTAAAATGTATAATCGATGAATTTTTGGCTCGTCTTAAAATATTAGAAATCGATACTTTTTTACCGCTGACCCTATGCGACGCATCCTTAATTTATGTATAGCAAATGAAAAAGTTTGTATGCTGTTGTCTGCTTGGTACCAAAAGATTCTGTAATCAATGTACTATTAAAATGTATAATCGATGAATTTTTGGCTCATCTTAAAATATTAGAAATCGATACTTTTTTACCGCTGACCCTATGCGACGCAACCTTATTTTATGTATATCAAGTTAAAAAATTTGTACGCTGGTGTCTGTTTGGTACCAAATGATTGTGTAATCAATGTACTATTAAAATGTATAATCGATGAATTTTTGGCTCGTCTTAAAATATTAGAAATCCATACTTTTTTACCGCTGACCCTATGCGACGCATCCTTATTTTATGTATATCAAGTTAAAAAATTTGTACGCTGGTGTCTGCATGGTATCAAAAGATTCTGTAATCAATGTACTATTAAAATGTATAATCGATGAATTTTTGGCTCGTCTTTCAATATTTGAAATCGATACTTTTTTACCGCTGACCTCATTCGAAGCAACTTTATTTTATGTATATCAAGTTAAGAAATTTGTACGCTGGTGTCTGCATAGTATCAAAAGATTCTGTAATCATTGTACTATTAAAATGTATAATCGATGAATTTTTGGCTCGTCTTAAAATATTGGAAATCGATACTTTTTACCGCTAATCCTATGCGACGCAACCTTATTTTATGTATATCAAGTTAAAAAATTTGTACGCTGGTGTCTGTTTGGTACCAAATGGTTCTGTAATCAATGTACTATTAAAATGTATAATCGATGAATTTTTGGCTCGTCTTAAAATATTAGAAATCGATACTTTTTTACCGCTGACCCTATGCGACGCATCCTTAATTTATGTATAGCAAATGAAAAAGTTTGTACGCTGTTGTCTGCTTGGTACCAAAAGATTCTGTAATCAATGTACTATTAAAATGTATAATGGATGAATTTTTGGCTCGTCTTTAAATATTAGAAATCGATACATTTTTACCGCTGACCCTATGCGACGCAACCTTATTTTATGTATATCAAGTTAAAAAATTTGTACGCTGGTGTCTGTTTGGTACCAAATGGTTCTGTAATCAATGTACTATTAAAATGTATAATCGATGAATTTTTGGCTCGTCTTAAAATATTAGAAATCGATACTTTTTTACCGCTGACCCTATGCGACGCATCCTTAATTTATGTATAGCAAATGAAAAAGTTTGTACGCTGTTGTCTGCTTGGTACCAAAAGATTCTGTAATCAATGTACTATTAAAATGTATAATGGATGAATTTTTGGCTCGTCTTTAAATATTAGAAATCGATACATTTTTACCGCTGACCCCATTCGACGCAACTTTATTTTATGTATATCAAGTTAAAAAATTTGTACGCTGGTGTCTGTTTGGTACCAAATGGTTCTGTAATCAATGTACTATTAAAATGCATAATCGATGAAATTTTGGCTCGTCTTAAAATATTAGAAATCGATACTTTTTTACCGCTGACCTTATGCGACGCAACCTTATTTTATGTATATCAAGTTAAATAATTTGTACGCTGGTGTCTGTTTGGTACCAAATGATTGTGTAATCAATGTACTATTAAAATGTATAATCGATGAATTTTTGGCTCGTCTTAAAATATTAGAAATCGATACTTTTTTACCGCTGACCCCATTCGACGCAACTATATTTTATGTATATCAAGTTAAAAAATTTGTACGCTGGTGTCTGTTTGGTACCAAAAGATTCTGTAATCAATGTACTATTAAAATGTATAATCGATGAATTTTTGGCTCGTCTTAAAATATTGGAAATCGATACTTTTTACCGCTGATCCTATGCGACGCAACCTTATTTTATGTATATCAAGTTAAAAAATTTGTACGCTGGTGTCTCTTTGGTACCAAATGGTTCTGTAATCAATGTACTATTAAAATGTATAATCGATGAATTTTTGGCTCGTCTTAAAATATTAGAATTCCATACTTTTTTACCGCTGACCCTATGCGACGCAACCTTATTTTATGTATATCAAGTTAAAAAATTTGTACGCTGGTGTCTGTTTGGTACCAAATGATTCTGTAATCAATGTACTATTAAAATGTATAATCGATGAATTTTTGGCTCGTCTTAAAATATTAGAAATCGATACTTTTTTACCGCTGACCCTATGCGACGCAACCTTATTTTATGTATATCAAGTTAAATAATTTGTACGCTGGTGTCTGTTTGGTACCAAATGATTGTGTAATCAATGTACTATTAAAATGTATAATCGATGAATTTTTGGCTCGTCTTTAAATATTTGAAATCGATACTTTTTTACCGCTGACCCCATTCGACGCAACTTTATTTTATGTATATCAAGTTAAAAAATTTGTACGCTGGTGTCTGCATGGTATCAAAAGATTCTGTAATCAATGTACTATTAAAATGTATAATCGATGAATTTTTGGCTCGTCTTAAAATATTAGAAATCGACTTTTTTACCGCTGACCCTATGCGACGCATCCTTATTTTATGTATATCAAGTTAAATAATTTGTACGCTGGTGTCTGTTTGGTACCAAATGATTGTGTAATCAATGTACTATTAAAATGTATAATCGATGAATTTTTGGCTTGTCTTAAAATATTAGAAATCGATACTTTTTTACCGCTGACCCTATGCGACGCATCCTTAATTTATGTATAGCAAATGAAAAAGTTTGTACGCTGTTGTCTGCTTGGTACCAAAAGATTCTGTAATCAATGTACTATTAAAATGTATAATGGATGAATTTTTGGCTCGTCTTTAAATATTAGAAATCGATACTTTTTTACCGCTGACCCCATGCGACGCAACCTTATTTTATGTATATCAAGTTAAAAAATTTGTACGCTGGTGTCTGTTTGGTACCAAATGGTTCTGTAATCAATGTACTATTAAAATGTATAATCGATGAATTTTTGGCTCGTCTTAAAATATTAGAAATCCATACTTTTTTACCGCTGACCCTATGCGACGCAACCTTATTTTATGTATATCAAGTTAAAAAATTTGTACGCTGGTGTCTGTTTGGTACCAAATGGTTCTGTAATCAATGTACTATTAAAATGTATAATCGATGAATTTTTGGCTCATCTTAAAATATTAGAAATCGATACTTTTTTACCGCTGACCCTATGCGACGCATCCTTATTTTATGTATATCAAGTTAAAAAATTTGTACGCTGGTGTCTGTTTGGTACCAAATGGTTCTGTAATCAATGTACTATTAAAATGTATAATCGATGAATTTTTGGCTCGTCTTAAAATATTAGAAATCCATACTTTTTTACCGCTGACCCTATGCGACGCATCCTTATTTTATGTATATCAAGTTAAAAAATTTGTACGCTGGTGTCTGCATGGTATCAAAAGATTCTGTAATCAATGTACTATTAAAATGTATAATCGATGAATTTTTGGCTCGTCTTTCAATATTTGAAATCGATACTTTTTTACCGCTGACCTCATTCGAAGCAACTTTATTTTATGTATATCAAGTTAAGAAATTTGTACGCTGGTGTCTGCATGGTATCAACAGATTCTGTAATCAATGTACTATTAAAATGTATAATCGATGAATTTTTGGCTCGTCTTAAAATATTAGAAATCGATACTTTTTTACCGCTGACCTTATGCGACGCAACCTTATTTTATGTATATCAAGTTAAATAATTTGTACGCTGGTGTCTGTTTGGTATCAAATGATTGTGTAATCAATGTACTATTAAAATGTATAATCGATGAATTTTTGGCTCGTCTTAAAATATTAGAAATCGATACTTTTTTACCGCTGACCCCATTCGACGCAACTATATTTTATGTATATCAAGTTAAAAAATTTGTACGCTGGTGTCTGTTTGGTACCAAAAGATTCTGTAATCAATGTACTATTAAAATGTATAATCGATGAATTTTTGGCTCGTCTTAAAATATTGGAAATCGATACTTTTTACCGCTGATCCTATGCGACGCAACCTTATTTTATGTATATCAAGTTAAAAAATTTGTACGCTGGTGTCTCTTTGGTACCAAATGGTTCTGTAATCAATGTACTATTAAAATGTATAATCGATGAATTTTTGGCTCGTCTTAAAATATTAGAATTCCATACTTTTTTACCGCTGACCCTATGCGACGCAACCTTATTTTATGTATATCAAGTTAAAAAATTTGTACGCTGGTGTCTGTTTGGTACCAAATGATTCTGTAATCAATGTACTATTAAAATGTATAATCGATGAATTTTTGGCTCGTCTTAAAATATTAGAAATCGATACTTTTTTACCGCTGACCCTATGCGACGCAACCTTATTTTATGTATATCAAGTTAAATAATTTGTACGCTGGTGTCTGTTTGGTACCAAATGATTGTGTAATCAATGTACTATTAAAATGTATAATCGATGAATTTTTGGCTCGTCTTTAAATATTTGAAATCGATACTTTTTTACCGCTGACCCCATTCGACGCAACTTTATTTTATGTATATCAAGTTAAAAAATTTGTACGCTGGTGTCTGCATGGTATCAAAAGATTCTGTAATCAATGTACTATTAAAATGTATAATCGATGAATTTTTGGCTCGTCTTAAAATATTAGAAATCGACTTTTTTACCGCTGACCCTATGCGACGCAACCTTATTTTATGTATATCAAGTTAAATAATTTGTACGCTGGTGTCTGTTTGGTACCAAATGATTGTGTAATCAATGTACTATTAAAATGTATAATCGATGAATTTTTGGCTTGTCTTAAAATATTAGAAATCGATACTTTTTTACCGCTGACCCTATGCGACGCATCCTTAATTTATGTATAGCAAATGAAAAAGTTTGTACGCTGTTGTCTGCTTGGTACCAAAAGATTCTGTAATCAATGTACTATTAAAATGTATAATGGATGAATTTTTGGCTCGTCTTTAAATATTAGAAATCGATACTTTTTTACCGCTGACCCCATGCGACGCAACCTTATTTTATGTATATCAAGTTAAAAAATTTGTACGCTGGTGTCTGTTTGGTACCAAATGGTTCTGTAATCAATGTACTATTAAAATGTATAATCGATGAATTTTTGGCTCGTCTTAAAATATTAGAAATCCATACTTTTTTACCGCTGACCCTATGCGACGCAACCTTATTTTATGTATATCAAGTTAAAAAATTTGTACGCTGGTGTCTGCATGGTATCAAAAGATTCTGTAATCAATGTACTATTAAAATGTATAATCGATGAATTTTTGGCTCGTCTTTCAATATTTGAAATCGATACTTTTTTACCGCTGACCTCATTCGAAGCAACTTTATTTTATGTATATCAAGTTAAGAAATTTGTACGCTGGTGTCTGCATGGTATCAACAGATTCTGTAATCAATGTACTATTAAAATGTATAATCGATGAATTTTTGGCTCGTCTTAAAATATTAGAAATCGATACTTTTTTACCGCTGACCTTATGCGACGCAACCTTATTTTATGTATATCAAGTTAAATAATTTGTACGCTGGTGTCTGTTTGGTACCAAATGATTGTGTAATCAATGTACTATTAAAATGTATAATCGATGAATTTTTGGCTCGTCTTAAAATATTAGAAATCGATACTTTTTTACCGCTGACCCCATTCGACGCAACTTTATTTTATGTATATCAAGTTAAAAAATTTGTACGCTGGTGTCTGCATGGTATCAAAAGATTCTGTAATCAATGTACTATTAAAATGTATAATCGATGAATTTTTTTCTCGTCTTAAAATATTAGAAATCGATACTTTTTTACCGCTGACCCCATTCGACGCAACTTTATTTTATGTATATCAAGTTAAAAAATTTGTACGCTGGTGTCTGCATGGTATCAAAAGATTCTGTAATCAATGTACTATTAAAATGTATAATCGATGAATTTTTGGCTCGTCTTAAAATATTAGAAATCGATACTTTTTTACCGCTGACCCTATGCGACGCAACCTTATTTTATGTATATCAAGTTAAAAAATTTGTACGCTGGTGTCTGTTTGGTACCAAATGGTTCTGTAATCAATGTACTATTAAAATGTATAATCGATGAATTTTTGGCTCGTCTTAAAATATTAGAAATCGATACTTTTTTACCGCTGACCCTATGCGACGCATCCTTAATTTATGTATAGCAAATGAAAAAGTTTGTATGCTGTTGTCTGCTTGGTACCAAAAGATTCTGTAATCAATGTACTATTAAAATGTATAATCGATGAATTTTTGGCTCATCTTAAAATATTAGAAATCGATACTTTTTTACCGCTGACCCTATGCGACGCATCCTTATTTTATGTATATCAAGTTAAAAAATTTGTACGCTGGTGTCTGTTTGGTACCAAATGGTTCTGTAATCAATGTACTATTAAAATGTATAATCGATGAATTTTTGGCTCGTCTTAAAATATTAGAAATCCATACTTTTTTACCGCTGACCCTATGCGACGCATCCTTATTTTATGTATATCAAGTTAAAAAATTTGTACGCTGGTGTCTGCATGGTATCAAAAGATTCTGTAATCAATGTACTATTAAAATGTATAATCGATGAATTTTTGGCTCGTCTTTCAATATTTGAAATCGATACTTTTTTACCGCTGACCTCATTCGAAGCAACTTTATTTTATGTATATCAAGTTAAGAAATTTGTACGCTGGTGTCTGCATGGTATCAACAGATTCTGTAATCAATGTACTATTAAAATGTATAATCGATGAATTTTTGGCTCGTCTTAAAATATTAGAAATCGATACTTTTTTACCGCTGACCTTATGCGACGCAACCTTATTTTATGTATATCAAGTTAAATAATTTGTACGCTGGTGTCTGTTTGATATCAAATGATTGTGTAATCAATGTACTATTAAAATGTATAATCGATGAATTTTTGGCTCGTCTTAAAATATTAGAAATCGATACTTTTTTACCGCTGACCCCATTCGACGCAACTATATTTTATGTATATCAAGTTAAAAAATTTGTACGCTGGTGTCTGCATGGTATCAAAAGATTCTGTAATCAATGTACTATTAAAATGTATAATCGATGAATTTTTGGCTCGTCTTAAAATATTAGAAATCGATACTTTTTTACCGCTGACCCTATGCGACGCAACCTTATTTTATGTATATCAAGTTAAAAAATTTGTACGCTGGTGTCTGTTTGGTACCAAATGGTTCTGTAATCAATGTACTATTAAAATGTATAATCGATGAATTTTTGGCTCGTCTTAAAATATTAGAAATCGATACTTTTTTACCGCTGACCCTATGCGACGCATCCTTAATTTATGTATAGCAAATGAAAAAGTTTGTATGCTGTTGTCTGCTTGGTACCAAAAGATTCTGTAATCAATGTACTATTAAAATGTATAATGGATGAATTTTTGGCTCGTCTTAAAATATTAGAAATCGATACTTTTTTACCGCTGACCCCATTCGATGCAACTTTATTTTATGTATATCAAGTTAAAAAATTTGTACGCTGGTGTCTGCATAGTATCAAAAGATTCTGTAATCAATGTACTATTAAAATGTATAATCGATGAATTTTTGGCTCGTCTTAAAATATTGGAAATCGATACTTTTTACCGCTAATCCTATGCGACGCAACCTTATTTTATGTATATCAAGTTAAAAAATTTGTACGCTGGTGTCTGTTTGGTACCAAATGGTTCTGTAATCAATGTACTATTAAAATGTATAATCGATGAATTTTTGGCTCGTCTTAAAATATTAGAAATCGATACTTTTTTACCGCTGACCCCATTCGACGCAACTTTATTTTATGTATATCAAGTTAAAAAATTTGTACGCTGGTGTCTGTTTGGTACCAAATGGTTCTGTAATCAATGTACTATTAAAATGCATAATCGATGAAATTTTGGCTCGTCTTAAAATATTAGAAATCCATACTTTTTTACCGCTGACCCTATGCGACGCAACCTTATTTTATGTATATCAAGTTAAAAAATTTGTACGCTGGTGTCTGTTTGGTACCAAAAGATTCTGTAATCAATGTACTATTAAAATGTATAATCGATGAATTTTTGGCTCGTCTTAAAATATTGGAAATCGATACTTTTTACCGTTGATCCTATGCGACGCAACCTTATTTTATGTATATCAAGTTAAAAAATTTGTACGCTGGTGTCTGTTTGGTACCAAATGGTTCTGTAATCAATGTACTATTAAAATGTATAATCGATGAATTTTTGGCTCGTCTTAAAATATTAGAATTCCATACTTTTTTACCGCTGACCATATGCGACGCAACCTTATTTTATGTATATCAAGTTAAAAAATTTGTACGCTGGTGTCTGTTTGGTACCAAATGATTCTGTAATCAATGTACTATTAAAATGTATAATCGATGAATTTTTGGCTCGTCTTAAAATATTAGAAATCGATACTTTTTTACCGCTGACCCTATGCGACGCAACCTTATTTTATGTATATCAAGTTAAATAATTTGTACGCTGGTGTCTGTTTGGTACCAAATGATTGTGTTATCAATGTACTATTAAAATGTATAATCGATGAATTTTTGGCTCGTCTTTAAATATTTGAAATCGATACTTTTTTACCGCTGACCCCATTCGACGCAACTTTATTTTATGTATATCAAGTTAAAAAATTTGTACGCTGGTGTCTGCATGGTATCAAAAGATTCTGTAATCAATGTACTATTAAAATGTATAATCGATGAATTTTTGGCTCGTCTTAAAATATTAGAAATCGACTTTTTTACCGCTGACCCTATGCGACGCAACCTTATTTTATGTATATCAAGTTAAATAATTTGTACGCTGGTGTCTGTTTGGTACCAAATGATTGTGTAATCAATGTACTATTAAAATGTATAATCGATGAATTTTTGGCTCGTCTTAAAATATTAGAAATCGATACTTTTTTACCGCTGACCCTATGCGACGCATCCTTAATTTATGTATAGCAAATGAAAAAGTTTGTATGCTGTTGTCTGCTTGGTACCAAAAGATTCTGTAATCAATGTACTATTAAAATGTATAATGGATGAATTTTTGGCTCGTCTTTAAATATTAGAAATCGATACTTTTTTACCGCTGACCCCATGCGACGCAACCTTATTTTATGTATATCAAGTTAAAAAATTTGTACGCAGGTGTCTGCATGGTATCAAAAGATTCTGTAATCAATGTACTATTAAAATGTATAATCGATCAATTTTTGGCTCGTCTTAAAATATTAGAAATCGATACTTTTTTACCGCTGACCCTATGCGACGCAACCTTATTTTATGTATATCAAGTTAAAAAATTTGTACGCTGGTGTCTGCATGGTATCAAAAGATTCTGTAATCAATGTACTATTAAAATGTATAATCGATGAATTTTTGGCTCGTCTTAAAATATTAGAAATCGATACTTTTTTACCGCTGACCCCATTCGACGCAACTTTATTTTATGTATATCAAGTTAAAAAATTTGTACGCTGGTGTCTGTTTGGTACCAAATGGTTCTGTAATCAATGTACTATTAAAATGCATAATCGATGAAATTTTGGCTCGTCTTAAAATATTAGAAATCCATACTTTTTTACCGCTGACCCTATGCGACGCAACCTTATTTTATGTATATCAAGTTAAATAATTTGTACGCTGGTGTCTGTTTGGTACCAAATGATTCTGTAATCAATGTACTATTAAAATGTATAATCGATGAATTTTTGGCTCGTCTTAAAATATTAGAAATCGATACTTTTTTACCGCTGACCCTATGCGACGCATCCTTATTTTATGTATATCAAGTTAAAAAATTTGTACGCTGGTGTCTGTTTGGTACCAAATGGTTCTGTAATCAATGTACTATTAAAATGTATAATCGATGAATTTTTGGCTCGTCTTAAAATATTAGAAATCCATACTTTTTTACCGCTGACCCTATGCGACGCATCCTTATTTTATGTATATCAAGTTAAAAAATTTGTACGCTGGTGTCTGCATGGTATCAAAAGATTCTGTAATCAATGTACTATTAAAATGTATAATCGATGAATTTTTGGCTCGTCTTTCAATATTTGAAATCGATACTTTTTTACCGCTGACCTCATTCGAAGCAACTTTATTTTATGTATATCAAGTTAAGAAATTTGTACGCTGGTGTCTGCATGGTATCAACAGATTCTGTAATCAATGTACTATTAAAATGTATAATCGATGAATTTTTGGCTCGTCTTAAAATATTAGAAATCGATACTTTTTTACCGCTGACCTTATGCGACGCAACCTTATTTTATGTATATCAAGTTAAATAATTTGTACGCTGGTGTCTGTTTGATATCAAATGATTGTGTAATCAATGTACTATTAAAATGTATAATCGATGAATTTTTGGCTCGTCTTAAAATATTAGAAATCGATACTTTTTTACCGCTGACCCCATTCGACGCAACTATATTTTATGTATATCAAGTTAAAAAATTTGTACGCTGGTGTCTGCATGGTATCAAAAGATTCTGTAATCAATGTACTATTAAAATGTATAATCGATGAATTTTTGGCTCGTCTTAAAATATTAGAAATCGATACTTTTTTACCGCTGACCCTATGCGACGCAACCTTATTTTATGTATATCAAGTTAAAAAATTTGTACGCTGGTGTCTGTTTGGTACCAAATGGTTCTGTAATCAATGTACTATTAAAATGTATAATCGATGAATTTTTGGCTCGTCTTAAAATATTAGAAATCGATACTTTTTTACCGCTGACCCTATGCGACGCATCCTTAATTTATGTATAGCAAATGAAAAAGTTTGTATGCTGTTGTCTGCTTGGTACCAAAAGATTCTGTAATCAATGTACTATTAAAATGTATAATGGATGAATTTTTGGCTCGTCTTAAAATATTAGAAATCGATACTTTTTTACCGCTGACCCCATTCGATGCAACTTTATTTTATGTATATCAAGTTAAAAAATTTGTACGCTGGTGTCTGCATAGTATCAAAAGATTCTGTAATCAATGTACTATTAAAATGTATAATCGATGAATTTTTGGCTCGTCTTAAAATATTGGAAATCGATACTTTTTACCGCTAATCCTATGCGACGCAACCTTATTTTATGTATATCAAGTTAAAAAATTTGTACGCTGGTGTCTGTTTGGTACCAAATGGTTCTGTAATCAATGTACTATTAAAATGTATAATCGATGAATTTTTGGCTCGTCTTAAAATATTAGAAATCGATACTTTTTTACCGCTGACCCCATTCGATGCAACTTTATTTTATGTATATCAAGTTAAAAAATTTGTACGCTGGTGTCTGCATAGTATCAAATGATTGTGTAATCAATGTACTATTAAAATGTATAATCGATGAATTTTTGGCTCGTCTTAAAATATTAGAAATCGATACTTTTTTACCGCTGACCCCATTCGACGCAACTTTATTTTATGTATATCAAGTTAAAAAATTTGTACGCTGGTGTCTGTTTGGTACCAAATGGTTCTGTAATCAATGTACTATTAAAATGCATAATCGATGAAATTTTGGCTCGTCTTAAAATATTAGAAATCCATACTTTTTTACCGCTGACCCTATGCGACGCAACCTTATTTTATGTATATCAAGTTAAAAAATTTGTACGCTGGTGTCTGTTTGGTACCAAAAGATTCTGTAATCAATGTACTATTAAAATGTATAATCGATGAATTTTTGGCTCGTCTTAAAATATTGGAAATCGATACTTTTTACCGCTGATCCTATGCGACGCAACCTTATTTTATGTATATCAAGTTAAAAAATTTGTACGCTGGTGTCTGTTTGGTACCAAATGGTTCTGTAATCAATGTACTATTAAAATGTATAATCGATGAATTTTTGGCTCGTCTTAAAATATTAGAATTCCATACTTTTTTACCGCTGACCATATGCGACGCAACCTTATTTTATGTATATCAAGTTAAAAAATTTGTACGCTGGTGTCTGTTTGGTACCAAATGATTCTGTAATCAATGTACTATTAAAATGTATAATCGATGAATTTTTGGCTCGTCTTAAAATATTAGAAATCGATACTTTTTTACCGCTGACCCTATGCGACGCAACCTTATTTTATGTATATCAAGTTAAATAATTTGTACGCTGGTGTCTGTTTGGTACCAAATGATTGTGTTATCAATGTACTATTAAAATGTATAATCGATGAATTTTTGGCTCGTCTTTAAATATTTGAAATCGATACTTTTTTACCGCTGACCCCATTCGACGCAACTTTATTTTATGTATATCAAGTTAAAAAATTTGTACGCTGGTGTCTGCATGGTATCAAAAGATTCTGTAATCAATGTACTATTAAAATGTATAATCGATGAATTTTTGGCTCGTCTTAAAATATTAGAAATCGACTTTTTTACCGCTGACCCTATGCGACGCAACCTTATTTTATGTATATCAAGTTAAATAATTTGTACGCTGGTGTCTGTTTGGTACCAAATGATTGTGTAATCAATGTACTATTAAAATGTATAATCGATGAATTTTTGGCTCGTCTTAAAATATTAGAAATCGATACTTTTTTACCGCTGACCCTATGCGACGCATCCTTAATTTATGTATAGCAAATGAAAAAGTTTGTATGCTGTTGTCTGCTTGGTACCAAAAGATTCTGTAATCAATGTACTATTAAAATGTATAATGGATGAATTTTTGGCTCGTCTTTAAATATTAGAAATCGATACTTTTTTACCGCTGACCCCATGCGACGCAACCTTATTTTATGTATATCAAGTTAAAAAATTTGTACGCAGGTGTCTGTTTGGTACCAAATGGTTCTGTAATCAATGTACTATTAAAATGTATAATCGATGAATTTTTGGCTCGTCTTAAAATATTAGAAATCGATACTTTTTTACCGCTGACCCCATTCGACGCAACTTTATTTTATGTATATCAAGTTAAAAAATTTGTACGCTGGTGTCTGCATGGTATCAAAAGATTCTGTAATCAATGTACTATTAAAATGTATAATCGATCAATTTTTGGCTCGTCTTAAAATATTAGAAATCGATACTTTTTTACCGCTGACCCTATGCGACGCAACCTTATTTTATGTATATCAAGTTAAAAAATTTGTACGCTGGTGTCTGCATGGTATCAAAAGATTCTGTAATCAATGTACTATTAAAATGTATAATCGATGAATTTTTGGCTCGTCTTAAAATATTAGAAATCGATACTTTTTTACCGCTGACCCCATTCGACGCAACTTTATTTTATGTATATCAAGTTAAAAAATTTGTACGCTGGTGTCTGTTTGGTACCAAATGGTTCTGTAATCAATGTACTATTAAAATGCATAATCGATGAAATTTTGGCTCGTCTTAAAATATTAGAAATCCATACTTTTTTACCGCTGACCCTATGCGACGCAACCTTATTTTATGTATATCAAGTTAAATAATTTGTACGCTGGTGTCTGTTTGGTACCAAATGATTCTGTAATCAATGTACTATTAAAATGTATAATCGATGAATTTTTGGCTCGTCTTAAAATATTAGAAATCGATACTTTTTTACCGCTGACCCTATGCGACGCATCCTTATTTTATGTATATCAAGTTAAAAAATTTGTACGCTGGTGTCTGTTTGGTACCAAATAGTTCTGTAATCAATGTACTATTAAAATGTATAATCGATGAATTTTTGGCTCGTCTTAAAATATTAGAAATCGATACTTTTTTACCGCTGACCCTATGCGACGCATCCTTAATTTATGTATAGCAAATGAAAAAGTTTGTACGCTGTTGTCTGCTTGGTACCAAAAGATTCTGTAATCAATGTACTATTAAAATGTATAATCGATGAATTTTTGGCTCGTCTTAAAATATTAGAAATCGATACTTTTTTACCGCTGACCCCATGCGACGCAACCTTATTTTATGTATATCAAGTTAAAAAATTTGTACGCTGGTGTCTGTTTGGTACCAAATGGTTCTGTAATCAATGTACTATTAAAATGTATAATCGATGAATTTTTGGCTCGTCTTAAAATATTAGAAATCCATACTTTTTTACCGCTGACCCTATGCGACGCAACCTTATTTTATGTATATCAAGTTAAAAAATTTGTACGCTGGTGTCTGCATGGTATCAAAAGATTCTGTAATCAATGTACTATTAAAATGTATAATCGATGAATTTTTGGCTCGTCTTTCAATATTTGAAATCGATACTTTTTTACCGCTGACCTCATTCGAAGCAACTTTATTTTATGTATATCAAGTTAAGAAATTTGTACGCTGGTGTCTGCATGGTATCAACAGATTCTGTAATCAATGTACTATTAAAATGTATAATCGATGAATTTTTGGCTCGTCTTAAAATATTAGAAATCGATACTTTTTTACCGCTGACCTTATGCGACGCAACCTTATTTTATGTATATCAAGTTAAATAATTTGTACGCTGGTGTCTGTTTGGTACCAAATGATTGTGTAATCAATGTACTATTAAAATGTATAATCGATGAATTTTTGGCTCGTCTTAAAATATTAGAAATCGATACTTTTTTACCGCTGACCCCATTCGACGCAACTTTATTTTATGTATATCAAGTTAAAAAATTTGTACGCTGGTGTCTGCATGGTATCAAAAGATTCTGTAATCAATGTACTATTAAAATGTATAATCGATGAATTTTTTTCTCGTCTTAAAATATTAGAAATCGATACTTTTTTACCGCTGACCCCATTCGACGCAACTTTATTTTATGTATATCAAGTTAAAAAATTTGTACGCTGGTGTCTGCATGGTATCAAAAGATTCTGTAATCAATGTACTATTAAAATGTATAATCGATGAATTTTTGGCTCGTCTTAAAATATTAGAAATCGATACTTTTTTACCGCTGACCCTATGCGACGCAACCTTATTTTATGTATATCAAGTTAAGAAATTTGTACGCTGGTGTCTGTTTGGTACCAAATGGTTCTGTAATCAATGTACTATTAAAATGTATAATCGATGAATTTTTGGCTCGTCTTAAAATATTAGAAATCCATACTTTTTTACCGCTGACCCTATGCGACGCATCCTTATTTTATGTATATCAAGTTAAAAAATTTGTACGCTGGTGTCTGCATGGTATCAAAAGATTCTGTAATCAATGTACTATTAAAATGTATAATCGATGAATTTTTGGCTCGTCTTTCAATATTTGAAATCGATACTTTTTTACCGCTGACCTCATTCGAAGCAACTTTATTTTATGTATATCAAGTTAAGAAATTTGTACGCTGGTGTCTGCATGGTATCAACAGATTCTGTAATCAATGTACTATTAAAATGTATAATCGATGAATTTTTGGCTCGTCTTAAAATATTAGAAATCGATACTTTTTTACCGCTGACCTTATGCGACGCAACCTTATTTTATGTATATCAAGTTAAATAATTTGTACGCTGGTGTCTGTTTGGTACCAAATGATAGTGTAATCAATGTACTATTAAAATGTATAATCGATGAATTTTTGGCTCGTCTTAAAATATTAGAAATCGATACTTTTTTACCGCTGACCCTATGCGACGCATCCTTATTTTATGTATATCAAGTTAAAAAATTTGTACGCTGGTGTCTGTTTGGTACCAAATGGTTCTGTAATCAATGTACTATTAAAATGTATAATCGATGAATTTTTGGCTCGTCTTAAAATATTAGAAATCGATACTTTTTTACCGCTGACCCTATGCGACGCATCCTTAATTTATGTATAGCAAATGAAAAAGTTTGTACGCTGTTGTCTGCTTGGTACCAAAAGATTCTGTAATCAATGTACTATTAAAATGTATAATCGATGAATTTTTGGCTCGTCTTAAAATATTAGAAATCGATACTTTTTTACCGCTGACCCCATGCGACGCAACCTTATTTTATGTATATCAAGTTAAAAAATTTGTACGCTGGTGTCTGTTTGGTACCAAATGGTTCTGTAATCAATGTACTATTAAAATGTATAATCGATGAATTTTTGGCTCGTCTTAAAATATTAGAAATCCATACTTTTTTACCGCTGACCCTATGCGACGCAACCTTATTTTATGTATATCAAGTTAAAAAATTTGTACGCTGGTGTCTGCATGGTATCAAAAGATTCTGTAATCAATGTACTATTAAAATGTATAATCGATGAATTTTTGGCTCGTCTTTCAATATTTGAAATCGATACTTTTTTACCGCTGACCTCATTCGAAGCAACTTTATTTTATGTATATCAAGTTAAGAAATTTGTACGCTGGTGTCTGCATGGTATCAACAGATTCTGTAATCAATGTACTGTTAAAATGTATAATCGATGAATTTTTGGCTCGTCTTAAAATATTAGAAATCGATACTTTTTTACCGCTGACCTTATGCGACGCAACCTTATTTTATGTATATCAAGTTAAATAATTTGTACGCTGGTGTCTGTTTGGTACCAAATGATTGTGTAATCAATGTACTATTAAAATGTATAATCGATGAATTTTTGGCTCGTCTTAAAATATTAGAAATCGATACTTTTTTACCGCTGACCCCATTCGACGCAACTTTATTTTATGTATATCAAGTTAAAAAATTTGTACGCTGGTGTCTGCATGGTATCAAAAGATTCTGTAATCAATGTACTATTAAAATGTATAATCGATGAATTTTTTTCTCGTCTTAAAATATTAGAAATCGATACTTTTTTACCGCTGACCCCATTCGACGCAACTTTAATTTATGTATATCAAGTTAAAAAATTTGTACGCTGGTGTCTGCATGGTATCAAAAGATTCTGTAATCAATGTACTATTAAAATGTATAATCGATGAATTTTTGGCTCGTCTTAAAATATTAGAAATCGATACTTTTTTACCGCTGACCCTATGCGACGCAACCTTATTTTATGTATATCAAGTTAAGAAATTTGTACGCTGGTGTCTGTTTGGTACCAAATGGTTCTGTAATCAATGTACTATTAAAATGTATAATCGATGAATTTTTGGCTCGTCTTAAAATATTAGAAATCCATACTTTTTTACCGCTGACCCTATGCGACGCATCCTTATTTTATGTATATCAAGTTAAAAAATTTGTACGCTGGTGTCTGCATGGTATCAAAAGATTCTGTAATCAATGTACTATTAAAATGTATAATCGATGAATTTTTGGCTCGTCTTAAAATATTAGAAATCGATACTTTTTTACCGCTGACCCTATGCGACGCATCCTTATTTTATGTATATCAAGTTAAAAAATTTGTACGCTGGTGTCTGTTTGGTACCAAATGGTTCTGTAATCAATGTACTATTAAAAGGTATAATCGATGAATTTTTGGCTCGTCTTAAAATATTAGAAATCGATACTTTTTTACCGCTGACCCTATGCGACGCATCCTTAATTTATGTATAGCAAATGAAAAAGTTTGTACGCTGTTGTCTGCTTGGTACCAAAAGATTCTGTAATCAATGTACTATTAAAATGTATAATCGATGAATTTTTGGCTCGTCTTAAAATATTAGAAATCGATACTTTTTTACCTCATTCGAAGCAACTTTATTTTATGTATATCAAGTTAAGAAATTTGTACGCTGGTGTCTGCATGGTATCAACAGATTCTGTAATCAATGTACTATTAAAATGTATAATCGATGAATTTTTGGCTCGTCTTAAAATATTAGAAATCCATACTTTTTTACCGCTGACCCTATGCGACGCAACCTTATTTTATGTATATCAAGTTAAAAAATTTGTACGCTGGTGTCTGCATGGTATCAAAAGATTCTGTAATCAATGTACTATTAAAATGTATAATCGATGAATTTTTGGCTCGTCTTTCAATATTTGAAATCGATACTTTTTTACCGCTGACCTCATTCGAAGCAACTTTATTTTATGTATATCAAGTTAAGAAATTTGTACGCTGGTGTCTGCATGGTATCAACAGATTCTGTAATCAATGTACTATTAAAATGTATAATCGATGAATTTTTGGCTCGTCTTAAAATATTAGAAATCGATACTTTTTTACCGCTGACCTTATGCGACGCAACCTTATTTTATGTATATCAAGTTAAATAATTTGTACGCTGGTGTCTGTTTGGTACCAAATGATTGTGTAATCAATGTACTATTAAAATGTATAATCGATGAATTTTTGGCTCGTCTTAAAATATTAGAAATCGATACTTTTTTACCGCTGACCCCATTCGACGCAACTTTATTTTATGTATATCAAGTTAAAAAATTTGTACGCTGGTGTCTGCATGGTATCAAAAGATTCTGTAATCAATGTACTATTAAAATGTATAATCGATGAATTTTTTTCTCGTCTTAAAATATTAGAAATCGATACTTTTTTACCGCTGACCCCATTCGACGCAACTTTATTTTATGTATATCAAGTTAAAAAATTTGTACGCTGGTGTCTGCATGGTATCAAAAGATTCTGTAATCAATGTACTATTAAAATGTATAATCGATGAATTTTTGGCTCGTCTTAAAATATTAGAAATCGATACTTTTTTACCGCTGACCCTATGCGACGCAACCTTATTTTATGTATATCAAGTTAAGAAATTTGTACGCTGGTGTCTGTTTGGTACCAAATGGTTCTGTAATCAATGTACTATTAAAATGTATAATCGATGAATTTTTGGCTCGTCTTAAAATATTAGAAATCCATACTTTTTTACCGCTGACCCTATGCGACGCATCCTTATTTTATGTATATCAAGTTAAAAAATTTGTACGCTGGTGTCTGCATGGTATCAAAAGATTCTGTAATCAATGTACTATTAAAATGTATAATCGATGAATTTTTGGCTCGTCTTTCAATATTTGAAATCGATACTTTTTTACCGCTGACCTCATTCGAAGCAACTTTATTTTATGTATATCAAGTTAAGAAATTTGTACGCTGGTGTCTGCATGGTATCAACAGATTCTGTAATCAATGTACTATTAAAATGTATAATCGATGAATTTTTGGCTCGTCTTAAAATATTAGAAATCAATACTTTTTTACCGCTGACCTTATGCGACGCAACCTTATTTTATGTATATCAAGTTAAATAATTTGTACGCTGGTGTCTGTTTGGTACCAAATGATTGTGTAATCAATGTACTATTAAAATGTATAATCGATGAATTTTTGGCTCGTCTTAAAATATTAGAAATCGATACTTTTTTACCGCTGACCCCATTCGACGCAACTTTATTTTATGTATATCAAGTTAAAAAATTTGTACGCTGGTGTCTGCATGGTATCAAAAGATTCTGTAATCAATGTACTATTAAAATGTATAATCGATGAATTTTTGGCTCGTCTTAAAATATTAGAAATCGATACTTTTTTACCGCTGACCCTATGCGACGCAACCTTATTTTATGTATATCAAGTTAAATAATTTGTACGCTGGTGTCTGTTTGGTATCAGATGATTCTGTAATCAATGTACTATTAAAATGTATAATCGATGAATTTTTGGCTCGTCTTAAAATATTAGAAATCGATACTTTTTTACCGCTGACCCTATGCGACGCATCCTTATTTTATGTATATCAAGTTAAAAAATTTGTACGCTGGTGTCTGTTTGGTACCAAATGGTTCTGTAATCAATGTACTATTAAAATGTATAATCGATGAATTTTTGGCTCGTCTTAAAATATTAGAAATCGATACTTTTTTACCGCTGACCCTATGCGACGCATCCTTAATTTATGTATAGCAAATGAAAAAGTTTGTACGCTGTTGTCTGCTTGGTACCAAAAGATTCTGTAATCAATGTACTATTAAAATGTATAATCGATGAATTTTTGGCTCGTCTTAAAATATTAGAAATCCATACTTTTTTACCGCTGACCCTATGCGACGCAACCTTATTTTATGTATATCAAGTTAAAAAAATTGTACGCTGGTGTCTGCATGGTATCAAAAGATTCTGTAATCAATGTACTATTAAAATGTATAATCGATGAATTTTTGGCTCGTCTTTCAATATTTGAAATCGATACTTTTTTACCGCTGACCTCATTCGAAGCAACTTTATTTTATGTATATCAAGTTAAGAAATTTGTACGCTGGTGTCTGCATGGTATCAACAGATTCTGTAATCAATGTACTGTTAAAATGTATAATCGATGAATTTTTGGCTCGTCTTAAAATATTAGAAATCGATACTTTTTTACCGCTGACCTTATGCGACGCAACCTTATTTTATGTATATCAAGTTAAATAATTTGTACGCTGGTGTCTGTTTGGTACCAAATGATTGTGTAATCAATGTACTATTAAAATGTATAATCGATGAATTTTTGGCTCGTCTTAAAATATTAGAAATCGATACTTTTTTACCGCTGACCCCATTCGACGCAACTTTATTTTATGTATATCAAGTTAAAAAATTTGTACGCTGGTGTCTGCATGGTATCAAAAGATTCTGTAATCAATGTACTATTAAAATGTATAATCGATGAATTTTTTTCTCGTCTTAAAATATTAGAAATCGATACTTTTTTACCGCTGACCCCATTCGACGCAACTTTATTTTATGTATATCAAGTTAAAAAATTTGTACGCTGGTGTCTGCATGGTATCAAAAGATTCTGTAATCAATGTACTATTAAAATGTATAATCGATGAATTTTTGGCTCGTCTTAAAATATTAGAAATCGATACTTTTTTACCGCTGACCCTATGCGACGCAACCTTATTTTATGTATATCAAGTTAAGAAATTTGTACGCTGGTGTCTGTTTGGTACCAAATGGTTCTGTAATCAATGTACTATTAAAATGTATAATCGATGAATTTTTGGCTCGTCTTAAAATATTAGAAATCCATACTTTTTTACCGCTGACCCTATGCGACGCATCCTTATTTTATGTATATCAAGTTAAAAAATTTGTACGCTGGTGTCTGCATGGTATCAAAAGATTCTGTAATCAATGTACTATTAAAATGTATAATCGATGAATTTTTGGCTCGTCTTTCAATATTTGAAATCGATACTTTTTTACCGCTGACCTCATTCGAAGCAACTTTATTTTATGTATATCAAGTTAAGAAATTTGTACGCTGGTGTCTGCATGGTATCAACAGATTCTGTAATCAATGTACTATTAAAATGTATAATCGATGAATTTTTGGCTCGTCTTAAAATATTAGAAATCAATACTTTTTTACCGCTGACCTTATGCGACGCAACCTTATTTTATGTATATCAAGTTAAATAATTTGTACGCTGGTGTCTGTTTGGTACCAAATGATTGTGTAATCAATGTACTATTAAAATGTATAATCGATGAATTTTTGGCTCGTCTTAAAATATTAGAAATCGATACTTTTTTACCGCTGACCCCATTCGACGCAACTTTATTTTATGTATATCAAGTTAAAAAATTTGTACGCTGGTGTCTGCATGGTATCAAAAGATTCTGTAATCAATGTACTATTAAAATGTATAATCGATGAATTTTTGGCTCGTCTTAAAATATTAGAAATCGATACTTTTTTACCGCTGACCCTATGCGACGCAACCTTATTTTATGTATATCAAGTTAAATAATTTGTACGCTGGTGTCTGTTTGGTATCAAATGATTCTGTAATCAATGTACTATTAAAATGTATAATCGATGAATTTTTGGCTCGTCTTAAAATATTAGAAATCGATACTTTTTTACCGCTGACCCCATTCGACGCAACTATATTTTATGTATATCAAGTTAAAAAATTTGTACGCTGGTGTCTGCATGGTATCAAAAGATTCTGTAATCAATGTACTATTAAAATGTATAATCGATGAATTTTTGGCTCGTCTTAAAATATTGGAAATCGATACTTTTTACCGCTGATCCTATGCGACGCAACCTTATTTTATGTACATCAAGTTAAAAAATTTGTACGCTGGTGTCTGTTTGGTACCAAATGGTTCTGTAATCAATGTACTATTAAAATGTATAATCGATGAATTTTTGGCTCGTCTTAAAATATTAGAAATCGATACTTTTTTACCGCTGACCCTATGCGACGCATCCTTAATTTATGTATAGCAAATGAAAAAGTTTGTACGCTGTTGTCTGCTTGGTACCAAAAGATTCTGTAATCAATGTACTATTAAAATGTATAATGGATGAATTTTTGGCTCGTCTTTAAATATTAGAAATCGATACTTTTTTAACGCTGACCCCATGCGACGCAACCTTATTTTATGTATATCAAGTTAAAAAATTTGTACGCTGGTGTCTGTTTGGTACCAAATGGTTCTGTAATCAATGTACTATTAAAATGTATAATCGATGAATTTTTGGCTCGTCTTAAAATATTAGAATTCCATACTTTTTTACCGCTGACCCTATGCGACGCAACCTTATTTTATGTATATCAAGTTAAAAAATTTGTACGCTGGTGTCTGTTTGGTACCAAATGGTTCTGTAATCAATGTACTATTAAAATGTATAATCGATGAATTTTTGGCTCGTCTTAAAATATTAGAAATCGATATTTTTTTACCGCTGACCCTATGCGACGCAACCTTATTTTATGTATATCAAGTTAAATAATTTGTACGCTGGTGTCTGTTTGGTACCAAATGATTGTGTAATCAATGTACTATTAAAATGTATAATCGATGAATTTTTGGCTCGTCTTAAAATATTAGAAATCGATACTTTTTTACCGCTGACTCCATTCGACGCAACTTTATTTTATGTATATCAAGTTAAAAAATTTGTACGCTGGTGTCTGCATGCTATCAAAAGATTCTGTAATCAATGTACTATTAAAATGTATAATCGATGAATTTTTGGCTCGTCTTAAAATATTAGAAATCGATACTTTTTTACCGCTGACCCCATTCGACGCAACTTTATTTTATGTATATCAAGTTAAAAAATTTGTACGCTGGTGTCTGCATGGTATCAAAAGATTCTGTAATCAATGTACTATTAAAATGTATAATCGATGAATTTTTTTCTCGTCTTAAAATATTAGAAATCGATACTTTTTTACCGCTGACCCCATTCGACGCAACTTTATTTTATGTATATCAAGTTAAAAAATTTGTACGCTGGTGTCTGCATGGTATCAAAAGATTCTGTAATCAATGTACTATTAAAATGTATAATCGATGAATTTTTGGCTCGTCTTAAAATATTAGAAATCGATACTTTTTTACCGCTGACCCTATGCGACGCAACCTTATTTTATGTATATCAAGTTAAGAAATTTGTACGCTGGTGTCTGTTTGGTACCAAATGGTTCTGTAATCAATGTACTATTAAAATGTATAATCGATGAATTTTTGGCTCGTCTTAAAATATTAGAAATCCATACTTTTTTACCGCTGACCCTATGCGACGCATCCTTATTTTATGTATATCAAGTTAAAAAATTTGTACGCTGGTGTCTGCATGGTATCAAAAGATTCTGTAATCAATGTACTATTAAAATGTATAATCGATGAATTTTTGGCTCGTCTTTCAATATTTGAAATCGATACTTTTTTACCGCTGACCTCATTCGAAGCAACTTTATTTTATGTATATCAAGTTAAGAAATTTGTACGCTGGTGTCTGCATGGTATCAACAGATTCTGTAATCAATGTACTATTAAAATGTATAATCGATGAATTTTTGGCTCGTCTTAAAAT
The DNA here is from genome assembly GCF_030444845.1 of Prenolepis imparis. Classification (NCBI taxonomy): domain Eukaryota; kingdom Metazoa; phylum Arthropoda; class Insecta; order Hymenoptera; family Formicidae; genus Prenolepis; species Prenolepis imparis. The sequence goes on along the minus strand of NW_028141178.1, from coordinate 771,894 downwards.
ATTAGAAATCAATACTTTTTTACCGCTGACCTTATGCGACGCAACCTTATTTTATGTATATCAAGTTAAATAATTTGTACGCTGGTGTCTGTTTGGTACCAAATGATTGTGTAATCAATGTACTATTAAAATGTATAATCGATGAATTTTTGGCTCGTCTTAAAATATTAGAAATCGATACTTTTTTACCGCTGACCCCATTCGACGCAACTTTATTTTATGTATATCAAGTTAAAAAATTTGTACGCTGGTGTCTGCATGGTATCAAAAGATTCTGTAATCAATGTACTATTAAAATGTATAATCGATGAATTTTTGGCTCGTCTTAAAATATTAGAAATCGATACTTTTTTACCGCTGACCCTATGCGACGCAACCTTATTTTATGTATATCAAGTTAAATAATTTGTACGCTGGTGTCTGTTTGGTATCAAATGATTCTGTAATCAATGTACTATTAAAATGTATAATCGATGAATTTTTGGCTCGTCTTAAAATATTAGAAATCGATACTTTTTTACCGCTGACCCCATTCGACGCAACTATATTTTATGTATATCAAGTTAAAAAATTTGTACGCTGGTGTCTGCATGGTATCAAAAGATTCTGTAATCAATGTACTATTAAAATGTATAATCGATGAATTTTTGGCTCGTCTTAAAATATTGGAAATCGATACTTTTTACCGCTGATCCTATGCGACGCAACCTTATTTTATGTACATCAAGTTAAAAAATTTGTACGCTGGTGTCTGTTTGGTACCAAATGGTTCTGTAATCAATGTACTATTAAAATGTATAATCGATGAATTTTTGGCTCGTCTTAAAATATTAGAAATCGATACTTTTTTACCGCTGACCCTATGCGACGCATCCTTAATTTATGTATAGCAAATGAAAAAGTTTGTACGCTGTTGTCTGCTTGGTACCAAAAGATTCTGTAATCAATGTACTATTAAAATGTATAATGGATGAATTTTTGGCTCGTCTTTAAATATTAGAAATCGATACTTTTTTAACGCTGACCCCATGCGACGCAACCTTATTTTATGTATATCAAGTTAAAAAATTTGTACGCTGGTGTCTGTTTGGTACCAAATGGTTCTGTAATCAATGTACTATTAAAATGTATAATCGATGAATTTTTGGCTCGTCTTAAAATATTAGAATTCCATACTTTTTTACCGCTGACCCTATGCGACGCAACCTTATTTTATGTATATCAAGTTAAAAAATTTGTACGCTGGTGTCTGTTTGGTACCAAATGGTTCTGTAATCAATGTACTATTAAAATGTATAATCGATGAATTTTTGGCTCGTCTTAAAATATTAGAAATCGATATTTTTTTACCGCTGACCCTATGCGACGCAACCTTATTTTATGTATATCAAGTTAAATAATTTGTACGCTGGTGTCTGTTTGGTACCAAATGATTGTGTAATCAATGTACTATTAAAATGTATAATCGATGAATTTTTGGCTCGTCTTAAAATATTAGAAATCGATACTTTTTTACCGCTGACTCCATTCGACGCAACTTTATTTTATGTATATCAAGTTAAAAAATTTGTACGCTGGTGTCTGCATGCTATCAAAAGATTCTGTAATCAATGTACTATTAAAATGTATAATCGATGAATTTTTGGCTCGTCTTAAAATATTAGAAATCGATACTTTTTTACCGCTGACCCCATTCGACGCAACTTTATTTTATGTATATCAAGTTAAAAAATTTGTACGCTGGTGTCTGTTTGGTACCAAAAGATTCTGTAATCAATGTACTATTAAAATGTATAATCGATGAATTTTTGGCTCGTCTTAAAATATTAGAAATCGATACTTTTTTACCGCTGACCCTATGCGACGCAACCTTATTTTATGTATATCAAGTTAAGAAATTTGTACGCTGGTGTCTGTTTGGTACCAAATGGTTCTGTAATCAATGTACTATTAAAATGTATAATCGATGAATTTTTGGCTCGTCTTAAAATATTAGAAATCCATACTTTTTTACCGCTGACCCTATGCGACGCATCCTTATTTTATGTATATCAAGTTAAAAAATTTGTACGCTGGTGTCTGCATGGTATCAAAAGATTCTGTAATCAATGTACTATTAAAATGTATAATCGATGAATTTTTGGCTCGTCTTTCAATATTTGAAATCGATACTTTTTTACCGCTGACCTCATTCGAAGCAACTTTATTTTATGTATATCAAGTTAAGAAATTTGTACGCTGGTGTCTGCATGGTATCAACAGATTCTGTAATCAATGTACTATTAAAATGTATAATCGATGAATTTTTGGCTCGTCTTAAAATATTAGAAATCAATACTTTTTTACCGCTGACCTTATGCGACGCAACCTTATTTTATGTATATCAAGTTAAATAATTTGTACGCTGGTGTCTGTTTGGTACCAAATGATTGTGTAATCAATGTACTATTAAAATGTATAATCGATGAATTTTTGGCTCGTCTTAAAATATTAGAAATCGATACTTTTTTACCGCTGACCCCATTCGACGCAACTTTATTTTATGTATATCAAGTTAAAAAATTTGTACGCTGGTGTCTGCATGGTATCAAAAGATTCTGTAATCAATGTACTATTAAAATGTATAATCGATGAATTTTTGGCTCGTCTTAAAATATTAGAAATCGATACTTTTTTACCGCTGACCCTATGCGACGCAACCTTATTTTATGTATATCAAGTTAAATAATTTGTACGCTGGTGTCTGTTTGGTATCAAATGATTCTGTAATCAATGTACTATTAAAATGTATAATCGATGAATTTTTGGCTCGTCTTAAAATATTAGAAATCGATACTTTTTTACCGCTGACCCCATTCGACGCAACTATATTTTATGTATATCAAGTTAAAAAATTTGTACGCTGGTGTCTGCATGGTATCAAAAGATTCTGTAATCAATGTACTATTAAAATGTATAATCGATGAATTTTTGGCTCGTCTTAAAATATTAGAAATCGATACTTTTTTACCGCTGACCCCATTCGACGCAACTTTATTTTATGTATATCAAGTTAAAAAATTTATACGCTGGTGTCTGCATGGTATCAAAAGATTCTGTAATCAATGTACTATTAAAATGTATAATCGATGAATTTTTTTCTCGTCTTAAAATATTAGAAATCGATACTTTTTTACCGCTGACCCCATTCGACGCAACTTTATTTTATGTATATCAAGTTAAAAAATTTGTACGCTGGTGTCTGCATGGTATCAAAAGATTCTGTAATCAATGTACTATTAAAATGTATAATCGATGAATTTTTGGCTCGTCTTAAAATATTAGAAATCGATACTTTTTTACCGCTGACCCTATGCGACGCAACCTTATTTTATGTATATCAAGTTAAGAAATTTGTACGCTGGTGTCTGTTTGGTACCAAATGGTTCTGTAATCAATGTACTATTAAAATGTATAATCGATGAATTTTTGGCTCGTCTTAAAATATTAGAAATCCATACTTTTTTACCGCTGACCCTATGCGACGCATCCTTATTTTATGTATATCAAGTTAAAAAATTTGTACGCTGGTGTCTGCATGGTATCAAAAGATTCTGTAATCAATGTACTATTAAAATGTATAATCGATGAATTTTTGGCTCGTCTTTCAATATTTGAAATCGATACTTTTTTACCGCTGACCTCATTCGAAGCAACTTTATTTTATGTATATCAAGTTAAGAAATTTGTACGCTGGTGTCTGCATGGTATCAACAGATTCTGTAATCAATGTACTATTAAAATGTATAATCGATGAATTTTTGGCTCGTCTTAAAATATTAGAAATCAATACTTTTTTACCGCTGACCTTATGCGACGCAACCTTATTTTATGTATATCAAGTTAAATAATTTGTACGCTGGTGTCTGTTTGGTACCAAATGATTGTGTAATCAATGTACTATTAAAATGTATAATCGATGAATTTTTGGCTCGTCTTAAAATATTAGAAATCGATACTTTTTTACCGCTGACCCCATTCGACGCAACTTTATTTTATGTATATCAAGTTAAAAAATTTGTACGCTGGTGTCTGCATGGTATCAAAAGATTCTGTAATCAATGTACTATTAAAATGTATAATCGATGAATTTTTGGCTCGTCTTAAAATATTAGAAATCGATACTTTTTTACCGCTGATCCTATGCGACGCAACCTTATTTTATGTACATCAAGTTAAAAAATTTGTACGCTGGTGTCTGTTTGGTACCAAATGGTTCTGTAATCAATGTACTATTAAAATGTATAATCGATGAATTTTTGGCTCGTCTTAAAATATTAGAAATCGATACTTTTTTACCGCTGACCCTATGCGACGCATCCTTAATTTATGTATAGCAAATGAAAAAGTTTGTACGCTGTTGTCTGCTTGGTACCAAAAGATTCTGTAATCAATGTACTATTAAAATGTATAATGGATGAATTTTTGGCTCGTCTTTAAATATTAGAAATCGATACTTTTTTAACGCTGACCCCATGCGACGCAACCTTATTTTATGTATATCAAGTTAAAAAATTTGTACGCTGGTGTCTGTTTGGTACCAAATGGTTCTGTAATCAATGTACTATTAAAATGTATAATCGATGAATTTTTGGCTCGTCTTAAAATATTAGAATTCCATACTTTTTTACCGCTGACCCTATGCGACGCAACCTTATTTTATGTATATCAAGTTAAAAAATTTGTACGCTGGTGTCTGTTTGGTACCAAATGGTTCTGTAATCAATGTACTATTAAAATGTATAATCGATGAATTTTTGGCTCGTCTTAAAATATTAGAAATCGATATTTTTTTACCGCTGACCCTATGCGACGCAACCTTATTTTATGTATATCAAGTTAAATAATTTGTACGCTGGTGTCTGTTTGGTACCAAATGATTGTGTAATCAATGTACTATTAAAATGTATAATCGATGAATTTTTGGCTCGTCTTAAAATATTAGAAATCGATACTTTTTTACCGCTGACTCCATTCGACGCAACTTTATTTTATGTATATCAAGTTAAAAAATTTGTACGCTGGTGTCTGCATGCTATCAAAAGATTCTGTAATCAATGTACTATTAAAATGTATAATCGATGAATTTTTGGCTCGTCTTAAAATATTAGAAATCGATACTTTTTTACCGCTGACCCCATTCGACGCAACTTTATTTTATGTATATCAAGTTAAAAAATTTGTACGCTGGTGTCTGTTTGGTACCAAATGGTTCTGTAATCAATGTACTATTAAAATGCATAATCGATGAAATTTTGGCTCGTCTTAAAATATTAGAAATCTATACTTTTTTACCGCTGACCCTATGCGACGCAACCTTATTTTATGTATATCAAGTTAAAAAATTTGTACGCTGGTGTCTGTTTGGTACCAAAAGATTCTGTAATCAATGTACTATTAAAATGTATAATCGATGAATTTTTGGCTCGTCTTAAAATATTGGAAATCGATACTTTTTACCGCTGATCCTATGCGACGCAACCTTATTTTATGTATATCAAGTTAAAAAATTTGTACGCTGGTGTCTCTTTGGTACCAAATGGTTCTGTAATCAATGTACTATTAAAATGTATAATCGATGAATTTTTGGCTCGTCTTAAAATATTAGAATTCCATACTTTTTTACCGCTGACCCTATGCGACGCAACCTTATTTTATGTATATCAAGTTAAAAAATTTGTACGCTGGTGTCTGTTTGGTACCAAATGATTCTGTAATCAATGTACTATTAAAATGTATAATCGATGAATTTTTGGCTCGTCTTAAAATATTAGAAATCGATACTTTTTTACCGCTGACCCTATGCGACGCAACCTTATTTTATGTATATCAAGTTAAATAATTTGTACGCTGGTGTCTGTTTGGTACCAAATGATTGTGTAATCAATGTACTATTAAAATGTATAATCGATGAATTTTTGGCTCGTCTTTAAATATTTGAAATCGATACTTTTTTACCGCTGACCCCATTCGACGCAACTTTATTTTATGTATATCAAGTTAAAAAATTTGTACGCTGGTGTCTGCATGGTATCAAAAGATTCTGTAATCAATGTACTATTAAAATGTATAATCGATGAATTTTTGGCTCGTCTTAAAATATTAGAAATCGACTTTTTTACCGCTGACCCTATGCGACGCAACCTTATTTTATGTATATCAAGTTAAATAATTTGTACGCTGGTGTCTGTTTGGTACCAAATGATTGTGTAATCAATGTACTATTAAAATGTATAATCGATGAATTTTTGGCTCGTCTTAAAATATTAGAAATCGATACTTTTTTACCGCTGACCCTATGCGACGCATCCTTAATTTATGTATAGCAAATGAAAAAGTTTGTATGCTGTTGTCTGCTTGGTACCAAAAGATTCTGTAATCAATGTACTATTAAAATGTATAATGGATGAATTTTTGGCTCGTCTTTAAATATTAGAAATCGATACTTTTTTACCGCTGACCCCATGCGACGCAACCTTATTTTATGTATATCAAGTTAAAAAATTTGTACGCAGGTGTCTGTTTGGTACCAAATGGTTCTGTAATCAATGTACTATTAAAATGTATAATCGATGAATTTTTGGCTCGTCTTAAAATATTAGAAATCGATACTTTTTTACCGCTGACCCCATTCGACGCAACTTTATTTTATGTATATCAAGTTAAAAAATTTATACGCTGGTGTCTGCATGGTATCAAAAGATTCTGTAATCAATGTATTATTAAAATGTATAATCGATCAATTTTTGGCTCGTCTTAAAATATTAGAAATCGATACTTTTTTACCGCTGACCCTATGCGACGCAACCTTATTTTATGTATATCAAGTTAAAAAATTTGTACGCTGGTGTCTGCATGGTATCAAAAGATTCTGTAATCAATGTACTATTAAAATGTATAATCGATGAATTTTTGGCTCGTCTTAAAATATTAGAAATCGATACTTTTTTACCGCTGACCCTATGCGACGCAACCTTATTTTATGTATATCAAGTTAAATAATTTGTACGCTGGTGTCTGTTTGGTACCAAATGATTGTGTAATCAATGTACTATTAAAATGTATAATCGATGAATTTTTGGCTCGTCTTAAAATATTAGAAATCGATACTTTTTTACCGCTGACCCCATTCGACGCAACTTTATTTTATGTATATCAAGTTAAAAAATTTGTACACTGGTGTCTGCATGGTATCAAAAGATTCTGTAATCAATGTACTATTAAAATGTATAATCGATGAATTTTTGGCTCGTCTGAAAATATTAGAAATCCATACTTTTTTACCGCTGACCCCATGCGACGCAACCTTATTTTGTGTATATCAAGTTAAAAAATTTGTACGCAGGTGTCTGTTTGGTACCAAATGGTTCTGTAATCAATGTACTATTAAAATGTATAATCGATGAATTTTTGGCTCGTCTTAAAATATTAGAAATCGATACTTTTTTACCGCTGACCCCATTCGACGCAACTTTATTTTATGTATATCAAGTTAAAAAATTTGTACGCTGGTGTCTGCATGGTATCAAAAGATTCTATAATCAATGTACTATTAAAATGTATAATCGATCAATTTTTGGCTCGTCTTAAAATATTAGAAATCGATACTTTTTTACCGCTGACCCTATGCGACGCAACCTTATTTTATGTATATCAAGTTAAAAAATTTGTACGCTGGTGTCTGCATGCTATCAAAAGATTCTGTAATCAATGTACTATTAAAATGTATAATCGATGAATTTTTGGCTCGTCTTTAAATATTTGAAATCGATACTTTTTTACCGCTGACCCCATTCGACGCAACTTTATTTTATGCATATCAAGTTAAAAAATTTGTACGCTGGTGTCTGCATGGTATCAAAAGATTCTGTAATCAATGTACTATTAAAATGTATAATCGATGAATTTTTGGCTCGTCTTAAAATATTAGAAATCGATACTTTTTTACCGCTGACCCTATGCGACGCAACCTTATTTTATGTATATCAAGTTAAATAATTTGTACGCTGGTGTCTGTTTGGTACCAAATGATTGTGTAATCAATGTACTATTAAAATGTATAATCGATGAATTTTTGGCTCGTCTTAAAATATTAGAAATCGATACTTTTTTACCGCTGACCCTATGCGACGCAACCTTATTTTATGTATATCAAGTTAAATAATTTGTACGCTGGTGTCTGTTTGGTACCAAATGGTTCTGTAATCAATGTACTATTAAAATGTATAATCGATGAATTTTTGGCTCGTCTTAAAATATTAGAAATCGATACTTTTTTACCGCTGACCCTATGCGACGCATCCTTAATTTATGTATAGCAAATGAAAAAGTTTGTATGCTGTTGTCTGCTTGGTACCAAAAGATTCTGTAATCAATGTACTATTAAAATGTAAAATCGATGAATTTTTGGCTCGTCTTAAAATATTAGAAATCGATACTTTTTTACCGCTGACCCTATGCGACGCAACTTTATTTTATGTATATCAAGTTAAATAATTTGTACGCTGGTGTCTGTTTGGTACCAAATGATTGTGTAATCAATGTACTATTAAAATGTATAATCGATGAATTTTTGGCTCGTCTTAAAATATTAGAAATCGATACTTTTTTACCGCTGACCCTATGCGACGCATCCTTAATTTATGTATAGCAAATGAAAAAGTTTGTATGCTGTTGTCTGCTTGGTACCAAAAGATTCTGTAATCAATGTACTATTAAAATGTATAATGGATGAATTTTTGGCTCGTCTTAAAATATTAGAAATCGATACTTTTTTACCGGTGACCCCATTCGACGCAACTTTATTTTATGTATATCAAGTTAAAAAATTTGTACGCTGGTGTCTGCATGGTATCAAAAGATTCTGTAATCAATGTACTATTAAAATGTATAATCGATCAATTTTTGGCTCGTCTTAAAATATTAGAAATCGATACTTTTTTATCGCTGACCTCATTCGACGCAACTTTATTTTATGTATATCAAGTTAAAAAATTTGTACGCTGGTGTTTGTTTGGTACCAAATGGTTCTGTAATCAATGTACTATTAAAATGTATAATCGATGAATTTTTGGCTCGTCTTAAAATATTAGAATTCCATACTTTTTTACCGCTGACCCTATGCGACGCAACCTTATTTTATGTATATCAAGTTAAAAAATTTGTACGCTGGTGTCTGTTTGGTACCAAATGGTTCTGTAATCAATGTACTATTAAAATGTATAATCGATGAATTTTTGGCTCGTCTTAAAATATTAGAAATCGATACTTTTTTACCGCTGACCCTATACGACGCAACCTTATTTTATGTATATCAAGTTAAATAATTTGTACGCTGGTGTCTGTTTGGTACCAAATGATTGTGTAAACAATGTACTATTAAAATGTATAATCGATGAATTTTTGGCTCGTCTTAAAATATTAGAAATCGATACTTTTTTACCGCTGACTCCATTCGACGCAACTTTATTTTATGTATATCAAGTTAAAAAATTTGTACGCTGGTGTCTGCATGCTATCAAAAGATTCTGTAATCAATGTACTATTAAAATGTATAATCGATGAATTTTTGGCTCGTCTTAAAATATTGGAAATCGATACTTTTTACCGCTGATCCTTTGCGACGCAACCTTATTTTATGTATATCAAGTTAAAAAATTTGTACGCTGGTGTCTGTTTGGTACCAAATGATTCTGTAATCAATGTACTATTAAAATGTATAATCGATGAATTTTTGGCTCGTCTTTAAATATTTGAAATCGATACTTTTTAACCGCTGACCCCATTCGACGCAACTTTATTTTATGTATATCAAGTTAAAAAATTTGCACGCTGGTGTCTGTTTGATACCAAATGATTGTGTAATCAATGTACTATTAAAATGTATAATCGATGAATTTTTGGCTCGTCTTAAAATATTAGAAATCGATACTTTTTTACCGCTGACCCTATGCGACGCATCCTTAATTTATGTATAGCAAATGAAAAAGTTTGTATGCTGTTGTCTGCTTGGTACCAAAAGATTCTGTAATCAATGTACTATTAAAATGTATAATGGATGAATTTTTGGCTCGTCTTTAAATATTAGAAATCGATACTTTTTTACCGCTGACCTCATGCGACGCAACCTTATTTTATGTATATCATGTTAAAAAATTTGTACGCAGGTGTCTGTTTGGTACCAAATGGTTCTGTAATCAATGTACTATTAAAATGTATAATCGATGAATTTTTGGCTCGTCTTAAAATATTAGAAATCGATACTTTTTTACCGCTGACCCTATGCGACGCATCCTTAATTTATGTATAGCAAATGAAAAAGTTTGTATGCTGTTGTCTACTTGGTACCAAAAGATTCTGTAATTAATGTATTATTAAAATGTATAATGGATGAATTTTTGGCTCGTCTTTAAATATTAGAAATCGATACTTTTTTACCGCTGACCCCATGCGACGCAACCTTATTTTATGTATATCAAGTTAAAAAATTTGTACGCTGGTGTCTGTTTGGTACCAAATGGTTCTGTAATCAATGTACTATTAAAATGTATAATCGATGAATTTTAGGCTCGTCTTAAAATATTAGAATTCCATACTTTTTTACCGCTGACCCTATGCGACGCAACCTTATTTTATGTATATCAAGTTAAAAAATTTGTATGCTGGTGTCTGTTTGGTACCAAATGATTCTGTAATCAATGTACTATTAAAATGTATAATCGATGAATTTTTGGCTCGTCTTAAAATATTAGAAATCGATACTTTTTTACCGCTGACCCCATTCGACGCAACTTTATTTTATGTATATCAAGTTAAAAAATTTGTACGCTGGTGTCTGTTTGGTACCAAATGGTTCTGTAATCAATGTACTATTAAAATGTATAATCGATGAATTTTTGGCTCGTCTTAAAATATTGGAAATCGATACTTTTTACCGCTGATCCTTTGCGACGCAACCTTATTTTATGTATATCAAGTTAAAAAATTTGTACGCTGGTGTCTGTTTGGTACCAAATGATTCTGTAATCAATGTACTATTAAAATGTATAATCGATGAATTTTTGGCTCGTCTTAAAATATTAGAAATCGATACTTTTTTACCGCTGACCCCATTCGACGCAACTTTATTTTATGTATATCAAGTTAAAAAATTTGTACGCTGGTGTCTGTTTGATACCAAATGATTGTGTAATCAATGTACTATTAAAATGTATAATCGATGAATTTTTGGCTCGTCTTAAAATATTAGAAATCGATACTTTTTTACCGCTGACCCTATGCGACGCATCCTTAATTTATGTATAGCAAATGAAAAAGTTTGTATGCTGTTGTCTGCTTGGTACCAAAAGATTCTGTAATCAATGTACTATTAAAATGTATAATGGATGAATTTTTGGCTCGTCTTTAAATATTAGAAATCGATACTTTTTTACCGCTGACCTCATGCGACGCAACCTTATTTTATGTATATCATGTTAAAAAATTTGTACGCAGGTGTCTGTTTGGTACCAAATGGTTCTGTAATCAATGTACTATTAAAATGTATAATCGATGAATTTTTGGCTCGTCTTAAAATATTAGAAATCGATACTTTTTTACCGCTGACCCTATGCGACGCATCCTTAATTTATGTATAGCAAATGAAAAAGTTTGTATGCTGTTGTCTACTTGGTACCAAAAGATTCTGTAATTAATGTACTATTAAAATGTATAATGGATGAATTTTTGGCTCGTCTTTAAATATTAGAAATCGATACTTTTTTACCGCTGACCCCATGCGACGCAACCTTATTTTATGTATATCAAGTTAAAAAATTTGTACGCTGGTGTCTGTTTGGTACCAAATGGTTCTGTAATCAATGTACTATTAAAATGTATAATCGATGAATTTTAGGCTCGTCTTAAAATATTAGAATTCCATACTTTTTTACCGCTGACCCTATGCGACGCAACCTTATTTTATGTATATCAAGTTAAAAAATTTGTATGCTGGTGTCTGTTTGGTACCAAATGATTCTGTAATCAATGTACTATTAAAATGTATAATCGATGAATTTTTGGCTCGTCTTAAAATATTAGAAATCGATACTTTTTTACCGCTGACCCCATTCGACGCAACTTTATTTTATGTATATCAAGTTAAAAAATTTGTACGCTGGTGTCTGTTTGGTACCAAATGGTTCTGTAATCAATGTACTATTAAAATGTATAATCGATGAATTTTTGGCTCGTCTTAAAATATTAGAAATCCATACTTTTTTACCGCTGACCCTATGCGACGCAACCTTATTTTATGTATAGCAAGTTAAAAAATTTGTACGCTGGTGTCTGTTTGGTACCAAATGATTCTGTAATCAATGTACTATTAAAATGTATAATCGATGAATTTTTGGCTCGTCTTAAAATATTAGAAATCGATACTTTTTTACCGCGTACCCTATGCGACGCAACCTTATTTTATGTATATCAAGTTAAATAATTTGTACGCTGGTGTCTGTTTGGTACCAAATAATTGTGTAAACAATGTACTATTAAAATGTATAATCGATGAATTTTTGGCTCGTCTTAAAATATTAGAAATCGATACTTTTTTACCGCTGACCACATTCGACGCAACTTTATTTTATGTATATCAAGTTAAAAATTTGTACGCTGGTGTCTGTTTGGTACCAAATGGTTCTGTAATCAATGTACTATTAAAATGTATAATCGATGAATTTTTGGCTCGTCTTAAAATATTAGAAATCCATACTTTTTTACCGCTGACCCTATGCGACCCAACCTTATTTTATGTATATCAAGTTAAAAAATTTGTACGCTGGTGTCTGTTTGGTACCAAATGATTCTGTAATCAATGTACTATTAAAATGTATAATCGATGAATTTTTGGCTCGTCTTAAAATATTAGAAATCGATACTTTTTTACCGCTGACCCCATTCGACGCAACTTTATTTTATGTATATGAAGTTAAAAAATTTGTACGCTGGTGTCTGCATAGTATCAAAAGATTCTGTAATCAATGTACTATTAAAATGTATAATCGATGAATTTTTGGCTCGTCTTAAAATATTAGAAATCGATACTTTTTTACCGCTGACCCCCCCATTCGACGCAACTTTATTTTATGTATATCAAGTTAAAAAATTTGTACGCTGGTGTCTGCATGGTATCAAAAGATTCTGTAATCAATGTACTATTAAAATGTATAATCGATGAATTTTTGGCTCGTCTTAAAATATTGGAAATCGATACTTTTTACCGCTGATCCTTTGCGACGCAACCTTATTTTATGTATATCAAGTTAAAAAATTTGTACGCTGGTGTCTGTTTGGTACCAAATGATTCTGTAATCAATGTACTATTAAAATGTATAATCGATGAATTTTTGGCTCGTCTTTAAATATTTGAAATCGATACTTTTTTACCGCTGACCCCATTCGACGCAACTTTATTTTATGTATATCAAGTTAAAAAATTTGCACGCTGGTGTCTGTTTGGTACCAAATGATTGTGTAATCAATGTACTATTAAAATGTATAATCGATGAATTTTTGGCTCGTCTTAAAATATTAGAAATCGATACTTTTTTACCGCTGACCCCATGCGACGCAACCTTATTTTATGTATATCAAGTTAAAAAATTTGTACGCTGGTGTCTGTTTGGTACCAAATGGTTCTGTAATCAATGTACTATTAAAATGTATAATCGATGAATTTTTGGCTCGTCTTAAAATATTAGAATTCCATACTTTTTTACCGCTGACCCTATGCGACGCAACCTTATTTTATGTATATCAAGTTAAAAAATTTGTACGCTGGTGTCTGTTTGGTACCAAAAGATTCTGTAATCAATGTACTATTAAAATGTATAATCGATGAATTTTTGGCTCGTCTTAAAATATTAGAAATCGATACTTTTTTACCGCTGACCCTATGCGACGCAACCTTATTTTATGTATATCAAGTTAAATAATTTGTACGCTGGTGTCTGTTTGGTACCAAATGATTGTGTAAACAATGTACTATTAAAATGTATAATCGATGAATTTTTGGCTCGTCTTAAAATATTAGAAATCGATACTTTTTTACCGCTGACTCCATTCGACGCAACTTTATTTTATGTATATCAAGTTAAAAAATTTGTACGCTGGTGTCTGCATGCTATCAAAAGATTCTGTAATCAATGTACTATTAAAATGTATAATCGATGAATTTTTGGCTCGTCTTAAAATATTGGAAATCGATACTTTTTACCGCTGATCCTTTGCGACGCAACCTTATTTTATGTATATCAAGTTAAAAAATTTGTACGCTGGTGTCTGTTTGGTACCAAATGATTCTGTAATCAATGTACTATTAAAATGTATAATCGATGAATTTTTGGCTCGTCTTTAAATATTTGAAATCGATACTTTTTTACCGCTGACTCCATTCGACGCAACTTTATTTTATGTATATCAAGTTAAAAAATTTGCACGCTGGTGTCTGTTTGGTACAAAATGATTGTGTAATCAATGTACTATTAAAATGTATAATCGATGAATTTTTGGCTCGTCTTAAAACTTTAGAAATCGATACTTTTTTACCGCTGACCCTATGCGACGCATCCTTAATTTATGTATAGCAAATGAAAAAGTTTGTATGCTGTTGTCTGCTTGGTACCAAAAGATTCTGTAATCAATGTACTATTAAAATGTATAATCGATGAATTTTTGGCTCGTCTTAAAATATTAGAAATCGATACTTTTTTACCGCTGACCCCATTCGACGCAACTTTATTTTATGTATATCAAGTTAAAAAATTTGTACGCTGGTGTCTGTTTGGTACCAAATGGTTCTGTAATCAATGTACTATTAAAATGTATAATCGATGAATTTTTGGCTCGTCTTAAAATATTAGAAATCCATACTTTTTTACCGCTGACCCTATGCGACGCAACCCTATTTTATGTATATCAAGTTAAATAATTTGTACGCTGGTGTCTGTTTGGTACCAAATGATTGTGTAAACAATGTACTATTAAAATGTATAATCGATGAATTTTTGGCTCGTCTTAAAATATTAGAAATCGATACTTTTTTACCGCTGACCCCATTCGACGCAACTTTATTTTATGTATATCAAGTTAAAAATTTGTACGCTGGTGTCTGTTTGGTACCAAATGGTTCTGTAATCAATGTACTATTAAAATGTATAATCGATGAATTTTTGGCTCGTCTCAAAATATTAGAAATCCATACTTTTTTACCGCTGACCCTATGCGACCCAACCTTATTTTATGTATATCATCAAGTTAAAAAATTTGTACGCTGGTGTCTGTTTGGTACCAAATGATTCTGTAATCAATGTACTATTAAAATGTATAATCGATGAATTTTTGGCTCGTCTTAAAATATTAGAAATCGATACTTTTTTACCGCTGACCCCATTCGACGCAACTTTATTTTATGTATATGAAGTTAAAAAATTTGTACGCTGGTGTCTGCATAGTATCAAAAGATTCTGTAATCAATGTACTATTAAAATGTATAATCGATGAATTTTTGGCTCGTCTTAAAATATTAGAAATCGATACTTTTTTACCGCTGACCCCATTCGACGCAACTTTATTTTATGTATATCAAGTTAAAAAATTTGTACGCTGGTGTCTGCATGGTATCAAAAGATTCTGTAATCAATGTACTATTAAAATGTATAATCGATGAATTTTTGGCTCGTCTTAAAATATTGGAAATCGATACTTTTTACCGCTGATCCTATGCGACGCAACCTTATTTTACGTATATCAAGTTAAAAAATTTGTACGCTGGTGTCTGCATGGTACCAAATGGTTCTGTAATCAATGTACTATTAAAATGTATAATCGATGAATTTTTGGCTCGTCTTAAAATATTAGAAATCGATACTTTTTTACCGCTGACCCTATGCGACGCAACCTTATTTTATGTATATCAAGTTAAATAATTTGTACGCTGGTGTCTGTTTGGTACCAAATGATTGTGTAAACAATGTACTATTAAAATGTATAATCGATGAATTTTTGGCTCGTCTTAAAATATTAGAAATCGATACTTTTTTACCGCTGACTCCATTCGACGCAACTTTATTTTATGTATATCAAGTTAAAAAATTTGTACGCTGGTGTCTGCATGCTATCAAAAGATTCTGTAATCAATGTACTATTAAAATGTATAATCGATGAATTTTTGGCTCGTCTTAAAATATTAGAAATCGATACTTTTTTACCGCTGACTCCATTCGACGCAACTTTATTTTATGTATATCAAGTTAAAAAATTTGTACGCTGGTGTCTGTTTGGTACCAAATGGTTCTGTAATCAATGTACTATTAAAATGTATAATCGATGAATTTTTGGCTCGTCTTAAAATATTAGAATTCCATACTTTTTTACCGCTGACCCTATGCGACGCAACCTTATTTTATGTATATCAAGTTAAAAAATTTGTACGCTGGTGTCTGTTTGGTACCAAATGGTTCTGTAATCAATGTACTATTAAAATGTATAATCGATGAATTTTTGGCTCGTCTTAAAATATTAGAATTCCATACTTTTTTACCGCTGACCCTATGCGACGCAACCTTATTTTATGTATATCAAGTTAAAAAAT
Source organism: Prenolepis imparis (assembly GCF_030444845.1). Lineage (NCBI taxonomy): Eukaryota > Metazoa > Arthropoda > Insecta > Hymenoptera > Formicidae > Prenolepis > Prenolepis imparis. Next base: position 755,225 of record NW_028141178.1, on the reverse strand, counting down.
TTGTACGCTGGTGTCTGTTTGGTACCAAATGATTCTGTAATCAATGTACTATTAAAATGTATAATCGATGAATTTTTGGCTCGTCTTAAAATATTAGAAATCGATACTTTTTTACCGCTGACCCCATTCGACGCAACTTTATTTTATGTATATCAAGTTAAAAAATTTGTACGCTGGTGTCTGTTTGGTACCAAATGGTTCTGTAATCAATGTACTATTAAAATGTATAATCGATGAATTTTTGGCTCGTCTTAAAATATTAGAAATCCATACTTTTTTACCGCTGACCCTATGCGACGCAACCTTATTTTATGTATAGCAAGTTAAAAAATTTGTACGCTGGTGTCTGTTTGGTACCACATAATTCTGTAATCAATGTACTATTAAAATGTATAATCGATGAATTTTTGGCTCGTCTTAAAATATTAGAAATCGATACTTTTTTACCGCTGACCCTATGCGACGCAACCTTATTTTATGTATATCAAGTTAAATAATTTGTACGCTGGTGTCTGTTTGGTACCAAATGATTGTGTAAACAATGTACTATTAAAATATATAATCGATGAATTTTTGGCTCGTCTTAAAATATTAGAAATCGATACTTTTTTACCGCTGACCCCATCCGACGCAACTTTATTTTATGTATATCAAGTTAAAAATTTGTACGCTGGTGTCTGTTTGGTACCAAATGGTTCTGTAATCAATGTACTATTAAAATGTATAATCGATGAATTTTTGGCTCGTCTTAAAATATTAGAAATCCATACTTTTTTACCGCTGACCCTATGCGACCCAACCTTATTTTATGTATATCAAGTTAAAAAATTTGTACGCTGGTGTCTGTTTGGTACCAAATGATTCTGTAATCAATGTACTATTAAAATGTATAATCGATGAATTTTTGGCTCGTCTTAAAATATTAGAAATCGATACTTTTTTACCGCTGACCCCATTCGACGCAACTTTATTTTATGTATATGAAGTTAAAAAATTTGTACGCTGGTGTCTGCATAGTATCAAAAGATTCTGTAATCAATGTACTATTAAAATGTATAATCGATGAATTTTTGGCTCGTCTTAAAATATTAGAAATCGATACTTTTTTACCGCTGACCCCATTCGACGCAACTTTATTTTATGTATATCAAGTTAAAAAATTTGTACGCTGGTGTCTGCATGGTATCAAAAGATTCTGTAATCAATGTACTATTAAAATGTATAATCGATGAATTTTTGGCTCGTCTTAAAATATTGGAAATCGATACTTTTTACCGCTGATCCTATGCGACGCAACCTTATTTTATGTATATCAAGTTAAAAAATTTGTACGCTGGTGTCTGCATGGTACCAAATGGTTCTGTAATCAATGTACTATTAAAATGTATAATCGATGAATTTTTGGCTCGTCTTAAAATATTAGAAATCGATACTTTTTTACCGCTGACCCTATGCGACGCAACCTTATTTTATGTATATCAAGTTAAATAATTTGTACGCTGGTGTCTGTTTGGTACCAAATGATTGTGTAAACAATGTACTATTAAAATGTATAATCGATGAATTTTTGGCTCGTCTTAAAATATTAGAAATCGATACTTTTTTACCGCTGACTCCATTCGACGCAACTTTATTTTATGTATATCAAGTTAAAAAATTTGTACGCTGGTGTCTGCATGCTATCAAAAGATTCTGTAATCAATGTACTATTAAAATGTATAATCGATGAATTTTTGGCTCGTCTTAAAATATTAGAAATCGATACTTTTTTACCGCTGACTCCATTCGACGCAACTTTATTTTATGTATATCAAGTTAAAAAATTTGTACGCTGGTGTCTGTTTGGTACCAAATGGTTCTGTAATCAATGTACTATTAAAATGTATAATCGATGAATTTTTGGCTCGTCTTAAAATATTAGAATTCCATACTTTTTTACCGCTGACCCTATGCGACGCAACCTTATTTTATGTATATCAAGTTAAAAAATTTGTACGCTGGTGTCTGTTTGGTACCAAATGGTTCTGTAATCAATGTACTATTAAAATGTATAATCGATGAATTTTTGGCTCGTCTTAAAATATTAGAATTCCATACTTTTTTACCGCTGACCCTATGCGACGCAACCTTATTTTATGTATATCAAGTTAAAAAATTTGTACGCTGGTGTCTGTTTGGTACCAAATGATTCTGTAATCAATGTACTATTAAAATGTATAATCGATGAATTTTTGGCTCGTCTTAAAATATTAGAAATCGATACTTTTTTACCGCTGACCCCATTCGACGCAACTTTATTTTATGTATATCAAGTTAAAAAATTTGTACGCTGGTGTCTGTTTGGTACCAAATGGTTCTGTAATCAATGTACTATTAAAATGTATAATCGATGAATTTTTGGCTCGTCTTAAAATATTAGAAATCGATACTTTTTTACCGCTGACCCTATGCGACGCAACCTTATTTTATGTATATCAAGTTAAATAATTTGTACGCTGGTGTCTGTTTGGTACCAAATGATTGTGTAAACAATGTACTATTAAAATATATAATCGATGAATTTTTGGCTCGTCTTAAAATATTAGAAATAGATACTTTTTTACCGCTGACCCCATTCGACGCAACTTTATTTTATGTATATCAAGTTAAAAATTTGTACGCTGGTGTCTGTTTGGTACCAAATGGTTCTGTAATCAATGTACTATTAAAATGTATAATCGATGAATTTTTGGCTCGTCTTAAAATATTAGAAATCCATACTTTTTTACCGCTGACCCTATGCGACCCAACCTTATTTTATGTATATCAAGTTAAAAAATTTGTACGCTGGTGTCTGTTTGGTACCAAATGATTCTGTAATCAATGTACTATTAAAATGTATAATCGATGAATTTTTGGCTCGTCTTAAAATATTAGAAATCGATACTTTTTTACCGCTGACCCTATGCGACGCATCCTTAATTTATGTATAGCAAATGAAAAAGTTTGTATGCTGTTGTCTGCTTGGTACCAAAAGATTCTGTAATCAATGTACTATTAAAATGTATAATGGATGAATTTTTGGCTCGTCTTTTAATATTAGAAATCGATACTTTTTTACCGCTGACCTCATGCGACGCAACCTTATTTTATGTATATCATGTTAAAAAATTTGTACGCAGGTGTCTGTTTGGTACCAAATGGTTCTGTAATCAATGTACTATTAAAATGTATAATCGATGAATTTTTGGCTCGTCTTAAAATATTAGAAATCGATACTTTTTTACCGCTGACCCTATGCGACGCATCCTTAATTTATGTATAGCAAATGAAAAAGTTTGTATGCTGTTGTCTACTTGGTACCAAAAGATTCTGTAATTAATGTACTATTAAAATGTATAATGGATGAATTTTTGGCTCGTCTTTAAATATTAGAAATCGATACTTTTTTACCGCTGACCCCATGCGACGCAACCTTATTTTATGTATATCAAGTTAAAAAATTTGTACGCTGGTGTCTGTTTGGTACCAAATGGTTCTGTAATCAATGTACTATTAAAATGTATAATCGATGAATTTTTGGCTCGTCTTAAAATATTAGAATTCCATACTTTTTTACCGCTGACCCTATGCGACGCAACCTTATTTTATGTATATCAAGTTAAAAAATTTGTACGCTGGTGTCTGTTTGGTACCAAATGATTCTGTAATCAATGTACTATTAAAATGTATAATCGATGAATTTTTGGCTCGTCTTAAAATATTAGAAATCGATACTTTTTTACCGCTGACCCCATTCGACGCAACTTTATTTTATATATATCAAGTTAAAAAATTTGTACGCTGGTGTCTGTTTGGTACCAAATGGTTCTGTAATCAATGTACTATTAAAATGTATAATCGATGAATTTTTGGCTCGTCTTAAAATATTAGAAATCCATACTTTTTTACCGCTGACCCTATGCGACGCAACCTTATTTTATGTATAGCAAGTTAAAAAATTTGTACGCTGGTGTCTGTTTGGTACCAAATGATTCTGTAATCAATGTACTATTAAAATGTATAATCGATGAATTTTTGGCTCGTCTTAAAATATTAGAAATCGATACTTTTTTACCGCTGACCCTATGCGACGCAACCTTATTTTATGTATATCAAGTTAAATAATTTGTACGCTGGTGTCTGTTTGGTACCAAATGGTTCTGTAATCAATGTACTATTAAAATGTATAATCGATGAATTTTTGGCTCGTCTTAAAATATTAGAAATCCATACTTTTTTACCGCTGACCCTATGCGACCCAACCTTATTTTATGTATATCAAGTTAAAAAATTTGTACGCTGGTGTCTGTTTGGTACCAAATGATTCTGTAATCAATGTACTATTAAAGTGTATAATCGATGAATTTTTCTCTCGTCTTAAAATATTAGAAATCGATACTTTTTTACCGCTGACCCCATTCGACGCAACTTTATTTTATGTATATGAAGTTAAAAAATTTGTACGCTGGTGTCTGCATAGTATCAAAAGATTCTGTAATCAATGTACTATTAAAATGTATAATCGATGAATTTTTGGCTCGTCTTAAAATATTAGAAATCGATACTTTTTTACCGCTGACCCTATGCGACGCAACCTTATTTTATGTATATCAAGTTAAAAAATTTGTACGCTGGTGTCTGTTTGGTACCAAATGGTTCTGTAATCAATGTACTATTAAAATGTATAATCGATGAATTTTTGGCTCGTCTTAAAATATTAGAAATCCATACTTTTTTACCGCTGACCCTATGCGACGCAACCTTATTTTATGTATATCAAGTTAAAAAATCTGTACGCTGGTGTCTGTTTGGTACCAAATGATTCTGTAATCAATGTACTATTAAAATGTATAATCGATGAATTTTTGGCTCGTCTTTAAATATTTGTAATCGATACTTTTTTACCGCTGACCCCATTCGACGCAACTTTATTTTATGTATATCAAGTTAAAAAATTTGTACGCTGGTGTCTGCATGGTATCAAAAGATTCTGTAATCAATGTACTATTAAAATGTATAATCGATGAATTTTTGGCTCGTCTTAAAATATTAGAAATCGATACTTTTTTACCGCTGACCCTATGCGACGCAACCTTATTTTATGTATATCAAGTTAAATAATTTGTACGCTGGTGTCTGTTTGGTACCAAATGATTGTGTAAACAATGTACTATTAAAATGTATAATCGATGAATTTTTGGCTCGTTTTAAAATATTAGAAATCGATACTTTTTTACCGCTGACTCCATTCGACGCAACTTTATTTTATGTATATCAAGTTAAAAAATTTGTACGCTGGTGTCTGCATGCTATCAAAAGATTCTGTAATCAATGTACTATTAAAATGTATAATCGATGAATTTTTGGCTCGTCTTAAAATATTGGAAATCGATACTTTTTACCGCTGATCCTTTGCGACGCAACCTTATTTTATGTATATCAAGTTAAAAAATTTGTACGCTGGTGTCTGTTTGGTACCAAATGATTCTGTAATCAATGTACTATTAAAATGTATAATCGATGAATTTTTGGCTCGTCTTTAAATATTTGAAATCGATACTTTTTTACCGCTGACTCCATTCGACGCAACTTTATTTTATGTATATCAAGTTAAAAAATTTGCACGCTGGTGTCTGCTTGGTACCAAAAGATTCTGTAATCAATGTACTATTAAAATGTATAATGGATGAATTTTTGGCTCGTCTTTAAATATTAGAAATCGATACTTTTTTACCGCTGACCCCATGCGACGCAACCTTATTTTATGTATATCAAGTTAAAAAATTTGTACGCTGGTGTCTGTTTAGTACCAAATGGTTCTGTAATCAATGTATTATTAAAATGTATAATCGATGAATTTTTGGCTCGTCTTAAAATATTAGAATTCCATACTTTTTTACCGCTGACCCTATGCGACGCAACCTTATTTTATGTATATCAAGTTAAAAAATTTGTACGCTGGTGTCTGTTTGGTACCAAATGGTTCTGTAATCAATGTACTATTAAAATGTATAATCGATGAATTTTTGGCTCGTCTTAAAATATTAGAAATCCATACTTTTTTACCGCTGACCCTATGCGACGCAACCTTATTTTATGTATAGCAAGTTAAAAAATTTGTACGCTGGTGTCTGTTTGGTACCAAATGATTCTGTAATCAATGTACTATTAAAATGTATAATCGATGAATTTTTGGCTCGTCTTAAAATATTAGAAATCGATACTTTTTTACCGCTGACCCTATGCGACGCAACCTTATTTTATGTATATCAAGTTAAATAATTTGTACGCTGGTGTCTGTTTGGTACCAAATGATTGTGTAAACAATGTACTATTAAAATGTATAATCGATGAATTTTTGGCTCGTCTTAAAATATTAGAAATCGATACTTTTTTACCGCTGACCCCATTCGACGCAACTTTATTTTATGTATATCAAGTTAAAAATTTGTACGCTGGTGTCTGTTTGGTACCAAATGGTTCTGTAATCAATGTACTATTAAAATGTATAATCGATGAATTTTTGGCTCGTCTTAAAATATTAGAAATCCATACTTTTTTACCGCTGACCCTATGCGACCCAACCTTATTTTATGTATATCAAGTTAAAAAATTTGTACGCTGGTGTCTGTTTGGTACCAAATGATTCTGTAATCAATGTACTATTAAAATGTATAATCGATGAATTTTTGGCTCGTCTTAAAATATTAGAAATCGATACTTTTTTACCGCTGACCCCATTCGACGCAACTTTATTTTATGTATATGAAGTTAAAAAATTTGTACGCTGGTGTCTGCATAGTATCAAAAGATTCTGTAATCAATGTACTATTAAAATGTATAATGGATGAATTTTTGGCTCGTCTTAAAATATTAGAAATCGATACTTTTTTACCGCTGACCCTATGCGACGCAACCTTATTTTATGTATATCAAGTTAAAAAATTTGTACGCTGGTGTCTGTTTGATACCAAATGGTTCTGTAATCAATGTACTATTAAAATGTATAATCGATGAATTTTTGGCTCGTCTTAAAATATTAGAAATCCATACTTTTTTACAGCTAACCCTATGCGACGCAACCTTATTTTATGTATATCAAGTTAAAAAATTTGTACGCTGGTGTCTGTTTGGTACCAAATGATTCTGTAATCAATGTACTATTAAAATGTATAATCGATGAATTTTTGGCTCGTCTTTAAATATTTGTAATCGATACTTTTTTACCGCTGACCCCATTCGACGCAACTTTATTTTATGTATATCAAGTTAAAAAATTTGTACGCTGGTGTCTGCATGGTATCAAAAGATTCTGTAATCAATGTACTATTAAAATGTATAATCGATGAATTTTTGGCTCGTCTTAAAATATTAGAAATCGATACTTTTTTACCGCTGACCCTATGCGACGCAACCTTATTTTATGTATATCAAGTTAAATAATTTGTACGCTGGTGTCTGTTTGGTACCAAATGATTGTGTAAACAATGTACTATTAAAATGTATAATTGATGAATTTTTGGCTCGTCTTAAAATATTAGAAATCGATACTTTTTTACCGCTGACTCCATTCGACGCAACTTTATTTTATGTATATCAAGTTAAAAAATTTGTACGCTGGTGTCTGCATGCTATCAAAAGATTCTGTAATCAATGTACTATTAAAATGTATAATCGATGAATTTTTGGCTCGTCTTAAAATATTGGAAATCGATACTTTTTACCGCTGATCCTTTGCGACGCAACCTTATTTTATGTATATCAAGTTAAAAAATTTGTACGCTGGTGTCTGTTTGGTACCAAATGATTCTGTAATCAATGTACTATTAAAATGTATAATCGATGAATTTTTGGCTCGTCTTTAAATATTTGAAATCGATACTTTTTTACCGCTGACCCCATTCGACGCAACTTTATTTTATGTATATCAAGTTAAAAAATTTGCACGCTGGTGTCTGCTTGGTACCAAAAGATTCTGTAATCAATGTACTATTAAAATGTATAATGGATGAATTTTTGGCTCGTCTTTAAATATTAGAAATCGATACTTTTTTACCGCTGACCTCATGCGACGCAACCTTATTTTATGTATAGCAAATGAAAAAGTTTGTATGCTGTTGTCTACTTGGTACCAAAAGATTCTGTAATTAATGTACTATTAAAATGTATAATGGATGAATTTTTGGCTCGTCTTTAAATATTAGAAATCGATACTTTTTTACCGCTGACCCCATGCGACGCAACCTTATTTTATGTATATCAAGTTAAAAAATTTGTACGCTGGTGTCTGTTTGGTACCAAATGGTTCTGTAATCAATGTACTATTAAAATGTATAATCGATGAATTTTTGGCTCGTCTTAAAATATTAGAATTCCATACTTTTTTACCGCTGACCCTATGCGACGCAACCTTATTTTATGTATATCAAGTTAAAAAATTTGTACGCTGGTGTCTGTTTGGTACCAAATGATTCTGTAATCAATGTACTATTAAAATGTATAATCGATGAATTTTTGGCTCGTCTTAAAATATTAGAAATCGATACTTTTTTACCGCTGACCCCATTCGACGCAACTTTATTTTATGTATATCAAGTTAAAAAATTTGTACGCTGGTGTCTGTTTGGTACCAAATGGTTCTGTAATCAATGTACTATTAAAATGTATAATCGATGAATTTTTGGCTCGTCTTAAAATATTAGAAATCCATACTTTTTTACCGCTGACCCTATGCGACGCAACCTTATTTTATGTATAGCAAGTTAAAAAATTTGTACGCTGGTGTCTGTTTGGTACCAAATGATTCTGTAATCAATGTACTATTAAAATGTATAATCGATGAATTTTTGGCTCGTCTTAAAATATTAGAAATCGATACTTTTTTACCGCGTACCCTATGCGACGCAACCTTATTTTATGTATATCAAGTTAAATAATTTGTACGCTGGTGTCTGTTTGGTACCAAATGATTGTGTAAACAATGTACTATTAAAATGTATAATCGATGAATTTTCGGCTCGTCTTAAAATATTAGAAATCGATACTTTTTTACCGCTGACTCCATTCGACGCAACTTTATTTTATGTATATGAAGTTAAAAAATTTGTACGCTGGTGTCTGCATGCTATCAAAAGATTCTGTAATCAATGTACTATTAAAATGTATAATCGATGAATTTTTGGCTCGTCTTAAAATATTAGAAATCGATACTTTTTTACCGCTGACCCCATTCGACGCAACTTTATTTTATGTATATCAAGTTAAAAATTTGTACGCTGGTGTCTGTTTGGTACCAAATGGTTCTGTAATCAATGTACTATTAAAATGTATAATCGATGAATTTTTGGCTCGTCTTAAAATATTAGAAATCGATACTTTTTTACCGCTGACCCCATTCGACGCAACTTTATTTTATGTATATCAAGTTAAAAAATTTGTACGCTGGTGTCTGCATGGTATCAAAAGATTCTGTAATCAATGTACTATTAAAATGTATAATCGATGAATTTTTGGCTCGTCTTAAAATATTGGTGTTACGTCCAGACTCAAGGAAGGAAGAGTCGAAAGGAAGGACGTAACTAAATTTATCTTTTCGAACGACGGCAGACTATCCGTCTGTTCGACCCGAACGAACGTCTGGGCCCAAATAGGTCAACGACCGCAAGGGTCGCTCTTACTCTATTTAAAGGGCCGTTCGCTCGGTGGTCCCTTTTTGGCAAGAGAATTTAATCTCTTTTACGCAGGATGGGACCTTGTGCGATCCTGGTTTACGGGAATAAGTGGGAACGGGTTATTAATAAATGAAAATCATTTATTTTGAAATTTATAAATTTATTCCTAATATAAAGACGAAAGAATTTATATACATAATAATATTATTGACGGACTTAGTTGCTAATGAAGAGTGAATGTATGTGTATGTGTCGCGGGTGATACATTAGTACGGAGGTCTTCAATCGGGGCAGAAAGGGGTAAGAGTTATTGTTTAAATTTTAGGGTCCCGATTGGTGGTTACAATAATTTAAATGGTAATAGGTATATAAAATTAGTGTCCATGTGTGTGCGTGTAAGAGAGACTTCTAGGTTATATGAGTTCGGTAATTATGGCGGTGGAGGGGGGATAGGTTCGTAGGAGAAGGTGTGCAGGGACGGCTAAAGGATATCTTCGCCCGGGAACATACCAGGGGATGATGTTATTCCTATCGGTGGTCTCTAGAAATTCGCGTAAGGCCTCGTGGTCTACGGGGCCTGGACCAATCGTGAAAGCTTCCTCAGGGACTTCTCGTATCCCTGGGAGCTGGTTTATCAGCCAAGCTCTGAATTGCTCGTATGAGAGCTTGGCAGGCGATTCTGATTCTTCGGAATCGTCGTCGCTGATATCTACTACCTCAAACCCTTCCGGATGTTCCCTATTTACCGAGGACGTTGGGGATGAGGGAGGAGAATCTTCAAGGGTGATTGTTGAGGGAGCCGGAGACGGAGATCTAGGTGGCTCAGGGCGTTCGGGAGAAGCAGGGGGAAGAAAGGGAGAAGGGCTCCGCGGAGAATCGGCGTCCTCAGAGGAAACAGAGGAGTGAGGGGAAGGGGCCCGCTGAGGTATAGCGGGTTCGGGAGAAAGAGGAGAAGGAGTTCGCGGGGAATCGAAAAATTCTGCAGAAGCAGAGGTAGCGGGAGACGGCGTCAGCGGGGTTTCTATATGTTCGGGTGAGGAAATAGGAGAGACCGTAGGGTGATATGTATTAGTTGTCTCTGTATGGATCGGTGTGTTAATTTTTTCTAGGGAGCCGAAGGTTTCGCCCGCAGCCAGACTCCGTGCCAACGCTTTCTTTAACCGCCTATTACGCCGGTTTCGCGCCAATTTAACAGCGGTTCGCGAGGGTCGTCTCCTTGGATTTTCCACTACGAGAGCGAATAATAAAGTAACCGGGCAAGAAGAGTTTTTACTGAAAAATAACTCTGGGAGTTCTTGTAAGAGAAAAAAAAAATATATATATATATATATTTATTTTTATATAATTTTGATATTTTAATTATTTAATAATTTAGTTAGTTATTGTATTACTTATTTGTTCATTCAAGAGAGAGAGAGAGAGAGAGAGAGAGAGAGATAGAGAGTGAGAGAGAGTAAATCACGGATTGTTCCGCTATCGCGGGAAATCCGGAGTGATTTCAAAAGGTAAGGGGATGATAGAAATCACGGATTGCTCCGCTATCGCGGGAAATCCAGAGTGATTTCGAGAGAAAGAGGAGATGGAAGAAATCACGGATTGCTCCGCTATCGCGGGAAATCCGGAGTGATTTCAAAAGGTAAGGGGATGATAGAAATCACGGATTGCTCCGCTATCGCGGGAAATCCACAGTGATTTCGAGAGAGAGGGAGAAGATGGAAGAAATCACGGATTGCTCCGCTATCGCGGGAAATCCGGAGTGATTTCAAAAGGTAAGGGGATGATAGAAATCACGGATTGCTCCGCTATCGCGGGAAATCCAGAGTGATTTCGAGAGAAAGAGGAGATGGAAGAAATCACGGATTGCTCCGCTATCGCGGGAAATCCGGAGTGATTTCAAAAGGTAAGGGGATGATAGAAATCACGGATTGCTCCGCTATCGCGGGAAATCCACAGTGATTTCGAGAGAGAGAGAGAGATAAGGATGGGGGAAGAAAGGACAGTTTTTCGAAGTTAGAATTTAACAAGGATAATAAATTAATAAATTAAAAAGGAAAACAATTATAATTTAATTGAAGTCCCAGAATTATTTTAAGTATTATTAGTAAGGGTGGAGATGTAGCGTGCTTGATAACTTACTACTTATGGAGTGCGCAGGTAGATGTTAATTATTCCAGGTGTGAATCTGGCTACGGACTCCTCCGTGAGGATGGTGTTCCACTCGCAGTTGTTCACTCGCGAAAATCGTCGTACTCGGTGAGCACTGGGCACACGATGATTTCACAAATGTCACTGCGAATGCTCACGAGTTCGAGATTCTCTCGAAGGATGGTGATACAACTTTTCGCGATTGATCCGCGAGCGTAGGTTTGAGAAAAGATTGATATTCTCTGAGAGATGTTACGGGTATATATACCTTCTTGCTCCTCCTTCCCGTTAGTTTGTTAATATTTCCTGACGAATAGGGAATTTTTCAATAACGCCCTTTCAGTCCCGGAGGCGTCTCTTGACTTTAAAAGTTTATCGGGATTGGTCAGGGCTTTTGTTTAGGGCCCTAGGTTTTGACCAATGGAGAATTTGTTGAGGTTTATATTTTTATTATCCTCTCGAGATTTCGATATCGGCGGCGGTGTTTGTTGTTAGTTTTTCCTATATCGCGATATTTGTCGTTTGTTAGTGCCGCTTTTATCGGCGGGTTCTCGCTTTATTGCCCTCGCGTGTGGCTTAGAGCTTATTTGCTGAGAGGCGATGCGTGTGGCATCTTTTTAATCTTTATATTTTTCGCCGCTTTCTCGCGAGAATACCCGCAGGTGTGCTATCTTATTTTGCACACTTTCGTTTTCATTATTTGTTTTCCCCTAATTTTACTAGGGAAGGATTTGCTTTCGGCGCGTTCTCGCCGTCTTTATGTTTTGCCGATATGTGATTTTAACTTATTATTCGCGAGGGTGTCGGCAAGAATCCGCTTTCGGCATCTTTCCGCCTGGTCTCTTTTATTTACCGATTTTGTAATATTTATCGGTCGCTCACGATATCTGCAGCTGTCCGTTTCGCTGGGCACGTTTTCGTTTTATTATATACGTGCCGCTTAGATTATTATTATCTTTTTTCTTCCTTTCTTATTTACCTAACAACAAACTTCGCCTTGGTCGTGGGAAAGAAAAGAATCGTGAAGTCCGCCGGACGTAACACCCCCCGCCTTAGACAAATGTTGGGGGTGTAAAAACACAACATTTGCAAAAAGAATCTGTGAGGAATAATTCGATTCTTTTCTTGCCACGACTTGCCGATTTGGTAGAAAGACTCACATTTAATTCTGTTTTTATTAAATGTGTTTCTTTGAGTTCCTAATTACTATTTAAATATTTTGTAGAAAAGGAGGAAAGAAAAGGCGACCACCATAACCCCTTCCTTTGTTCTTTCGTCCTTTCCTCGCTTTTTATACAATTTACTTATAGCTTATTTTTAATTGTACTTATTTATTTAAATTTAGTACCGCTAATACATGTAACGCTGGTGTGGAGCCCTTTTTCTATCGTATGAAAATTCTAATGAAAATAGAGGGATATATATATATATATAATATATATATGTTATATATAAAGAAAAGAAAAGAATTTAGGCACGTTTTTATCTGCCTGATTTTCGTCAGTAGTAAATGTCAGTTCTCTGGTGTCAAGTAGCAGGTCCCTTCCTTTTATTGCTCTTCTACCCCTCTGGGGATCACAGCTTGACCCCAGCCTTCGGCCAAGTATGTCTGGTCGACGTATAGATATTCTTCTATGCAGTCCCTGCAGTTTATTGCCGGTTTGATTGTTACTATTACTTTATTGCATTTAGTGCAATTTGTTTGGTCGCCAGCTGATATTTCGTGGACCAAATTATGCGGTGGTATTGTTGCATATTCTTGGTTTTCCTCGGCTGATATTTTACCATAGCATTCTTGACAAATTTTGCTGCAGTCAGTCGTATCTTGATAGATTTCACCCTCCATTAATGTAACACACCGGAGTTCTGTTAGATTTCGGTATGTTTCGGGGTGGTCTCCTGGTTTAACACCGTCGATTGGGCCTTGGCGTACTTCTTCCGGCATCTCGGGTGTCCATTGAAGATGGTGATATACTGGCATTGTTATACTGCAACCGATGATCAGGCAGTATGTTTTGACGATAATGATGTAATTAAGATAGAAAATGGTTCCACTTGTTTACAAAGTATTATTATTATGAGGTTAAGTATAAGGTATAAATTTGCGCATGTAATTAAAGAAGAAACACATATATTCATGATAAGTATACAAAAAAACTGAAATCTAAGAACGCAAATGTTGAAATATTACCAATAACGATTCAATATATATATATGGTCTAATAGTAATTAATACAAAAAAAAAAAATAATATGATATGATAATGTGTAGCATCAATAATGACGCTATAATTATAATATGCAAAAGAAGTACATAATATAAAGAGGAAAGGTAGGGTGATATAGTGACTAATGATAATAGTAATTAATATTTGGGATATATGGGAGTACTTAAACGCTTGCGTAATTCTAACTAATACATAATTCAAAATTCAAACGAAGTAGTAGTAAGGTAAAGAAAATTTAGGGTCTATAGGAATACTTATTGTTAAACACTAGAGTAATTCTGAATTAATACACAATTCAGATTTCAAATGAATAGTGGAGTAATAAAAATTTAGAATATATAGAATTATTTAAATGCTACAATAACTCTAAGTTAATACATAATTCTGGTTATATATATATATATATATATTTTTTTTTTTTTTTTTTTTTTTTTTTTTTTTTAGACTGAGGGTTCCACGTCGGCGGTGATTTTTGTGCAAAGTTCGGCGTGGCCAATCCGAATTAGCGCGTCCCTAAAGTTATATGCTCTATCGAACATTTTGGTGGTCTCCATATGGAGTTTCACCAGGGCCGCACCCTTTCTTAGAGGATGGACTATATTTATCCATCCATCTTGTCCCTCTAAAAGGAGTCGACACAGGTCTCGTGTCATTATTGGCCACGTTTGCCTACCATTAGGGGCTGCGGTGTGGGCTAATCCACATATTATGGCTTGCCAGGATACCCCCTTAAAACGGTCTTCTAGGTGATACACTTCGCTCATACGGCGCCACACTGTTCTTCCCCAGTCGCCGAGCATTATTTTGACCAACCAAGTGTTTTTATTTATGCTTTGTATAAACCCTCGCTTCCATCCTTTCTTGTCTTTAACCACGACCTCTAAGTCCTCCTTCATATGGTGAGGGTATACGAGCAATGAATTGGCTCTCCTATCCATCCGGAATTGGATTTCTTCTTCCATTTCCAGGAGTTCCCTTGCGCTATTTTTTAGTTGTACCCAAAACAGCAAGGGTGATTCCGCTCTTACCACGGTCACCTTCAGGCGACCGCGAGTCAAGAATTCAGTGTCGATGTAAGAGGTTTCCATTTCTGTATATAAAAAAAAATTTTACTGTTTTTGGTGCATGGGGAGATCCAAAAAGGGGGTTTATTGTGTTGGCGGTATGCCTTGCTTGATATGTGAAGAAAACCGGGGGGGGGTTATTGTAATTGGCGGTATGCCTTGCTTGATATGTGAAGAAAACCGGGGGGGGGTTATTGTAATTGGCGGTATGCCTTGCTCGTTAAAATTTCGCTTCTTTAAGCTCCAAGGTATATGTAGTATCTTCCCGTGGGGGGAGGAGGGGGTAGGTAGCTGTTGGAGTTGTGTTGTTTTCCGTGTGGATGGTTTCAGGTGTCTCGTTATTTTGGGTATAGGGAACCGGCACGCTGGCTTTCGATTTTTTCGATTGCCTTGTTTTCAAATGTATTAGTAGATGTGTTAGGGAGTCCCATAGGGCTCCTAGCAGGTACAAGGACCACCCGTACACTGTGTGTAAGGCGTAGCCGTGTACTATTGTGTCTAGCGTCAGTTTTATGACTCTGATGCTCAGGTATATTCCGATTAGTCCAGCGCTGAGATTCCCGAAAAATAGAAATTTATTCCAGAATTTGTTCCATGTAGATATTGCTATTTTTTCTATGGTGTTTGTATCAAGTAAATTGGAGATTGATCCCCCTTCCAGGGATATGGTTTTTCCCATCACCCCTCTCGCTAGGGAGTTGAGGACGGCAGGTCGTTCGGCTGGAAACATTATATGATCTCGTAGGTCCTTTAAATCTGTTTCCGTGTATATACCGCTGGTGGCGAGCGATCCTGGGCTGATGTATTTCCATACAGGCTTAGTCAATGGTTTTATAGTGACCGGCGGTATGGTATCCACTGGTCTTGGCATAAATTTGTACCAAGAATCTCCTAGCTGATACATGGCGGGTGCTAATGTGTTACAAGTGGTTTGCGTTCCTTGTTGCAATAATATGTGCGTTTGTGGAGTTAAATAATACGTTTGATTTTCCCGAAGCACGGGTAGTTGGTTGTAGCATCGGTTTGTTTGAGCGAGCTTGACTTCGACGGGTACGCATTTTACGATGTGAATAACCTCTCCAGCTAGTAGAGCCATATAGCCGGGCCCTTTCATTAGATGATATGCAAAAATATCTGGAGATTGTGTGGCTATGGCCAAAGCGTTTTGTAGCATTCGTTGCTCTAAATTACATTGTTGTAATAAAATGTCATGGTAAAGTTGATTAATTTGCGTGCGAATATGTTTTTCCACGTAAACAAACTTAGAATTCATGTACGTGAAGATATCGAGATTTGAAACGCGCGATTGTTTTTTGAAAACGACGGTTCCTCGTACAGTTTCGAAAATCATTAATTTAGGATGTTCGGTACGTATTATCGAATATCCGCAGACATCTTGTTTGCCTTTACTGGTTAGGGCGAATATTGTGTCTTGTGTGGTGAGAGAATATACTGTTTGGCCTTGCTCGTCGTCAATTATTTTGTAGGCGTACCCCTCGAATAATATTCCATAGTTATTAAATTTACAGGGACCTGCAGGTACGGTATTCCAATACGTGTCTCCTCCTTCGATGTCTATGCAATGTGTAGAGCCGAGTTGGCAAGTAATGCCGGATCTGAGTTGTACTTTATTAGTGTTGATGCGTACGTCGGCAGTGTAATCCTGTAATGTGATTTTTACAGTTCCGACTACAATGACATCCGACCATGTTCCGTAAGGATCTGAGTATGCTCCTCCGTGGCATTCGCCGTAGTTGTCTACTTGACCAGCTAACGTAATCGGTCTGGTTATTGTGCTATTGGATTTAAGTCCTGAGATAAGAGTGCTTCCTACTTGATAACTTCCGTAACTATGCATTCGCCTGCAAGCCTCGCGAGTTATTTCTTCTATATATGAATATTTTCCGTTATGTACATCCATTGTGTGAGAAAACATTCCGCATTTCTTGACTAATCGGTCGATTTCAACTTTGCACTGTATTACGTGCACTGCTTCGAATTCATTAATTTGTAACAGCTGCACGTAAACTTGATCCGGTTTAATTTCTTTACGAGGGATATCGCATTCCTCGATGTTTAACAGTGATAGCGTGGTTAGGTTTGCGGAGGAAGATCCACAGTCATATCCTATTAGCCCATGTGTTGGATGCAGGTATACTGCTAGTATTATTAATATTGCGATTATTCGTCTGAATTTGCGATCCATCTGAAATATTAATTATTTTTGTAGGTGTGTGTATCTTTTTCCTCTTATAACCTTTATGTATTTCTACTTTATTTTTATTAATATTATATTTTGTATTTTTAATATATATATATATATATATATATATATATAAAAAAAAAAAACATTTATTTTTGTGGAAAATTAATCCTTTTTGTTGATTATTTAGTGGTTTTAATGTAGGAAATTCGCAATCGATTAGGATGCACGATTCGGCTATTTTTCTTTATTCTAATTTTTACATTATTTTTATTTAATATTTCCAGTACTTCATGAGGTCCTGTATAGTGATCCCCGAATTTTCCGGGTTTTGGCCCCTTTAAGAGAAATACATGGTCTCCTGGTTTAAAGGTTTGGGGGTTAATCTTTCTATCGTAATATTTCTTCGATCTGTGTTTTGCTTCGATAACGTTTTCACGAGCATTTCCTTGAATTGTATGAAGTTGTGTAACGAGGTTTACTAGATAATCGTTGTAATTCGCTAATTGGTCGCTTGGAGGTAAAAGCTCGTTCGAAGGAATTCTGGCTATTTTTCCGAAGACTAATTCGTACGGTGTATGTCTGGTTGCTTCGTGTACATTAGTATTATAATTGAACATTGCAAGGCTTATCCATCTATCCCACTGTTTTTGTTCGTTTGCGTATTGTTTTAAATATTCTCCTAATGCGTGATGCGATCTTTCCAAAGATCCGTTAGATTGTGGGTGGAAGGCAGTAGTACGAAATTTACGAATTTTAAATAATTTTGCGATTTTCCTCATTAAATCACTGATAAAATTTCTTCCTTGATCCGTTAATATTGCCTTTGGCGCTCCGAATATGCAGATGAAACGATCTACGAAAGCTTCTGCGATAGTTTCGGAGGTTTGGTTTTGTAATGGTATACCCATACAGTATTTGGTCAGCTGATCTTGTAAGGTCAAAATGTATTCGCTGTTTCTTTCTGTCTTGGGTAAAGGTCCGACAATATCCATGGCTACCTTGTCGAAAGAAGAGCCTGGTGTGTCTGTGATTATCATAGGCTGTTTTGTTTTGACGCGTACTAATTTTCTCAGTTGGCACTGCAAACATTGTTGTATGTATCTTTGAACGTCTAGTTTTAAGTTTTCCCAATAGTAATTGTGTTTTATTCTATTGTATGTCTTAGTGACGCCGCGATGTCCTCCGGTCGGCGAACAGTGCATCTCACCAATTATAACGGATCGTAGATCTTTCGGTGGATATTTAATTTGTCCGTTGCAAATGATTATTTTGGTAGTGGAATTAATGAATCTTAATTGCAGTTGCGATTTGATATTATTCCATGGAACGTTGTTGATAATTTCTGTTTTTGCAATGCTGAGTGTTCCTAAATTTAAATTTTCAGTCAAATTTCGTAAGTCGTGTATGACCGCGATAATTTGGTTGAGAGTCGCTGTGGGGCCTTCTCGTTCCGTCTCACTGATGGGTAAGACTATGTGGTAGTAGGTTTTGTATTTTATTGCTTTCGCTTTACCTAACTCCAGGGGTCCTATATTCGGGAGTTCGTTTCTTTCGAAGAGTTTTTCAGATCCTGAGTCTAAAGGTTTTCCGTAAATGTCGACAAAATACGCGACATTGTCTTTTCGCAGAAATAATAGTTCGCGAGAATCTATAACGTTGCTTTTAATTATTTTATTCTCAATGATAGTAGGTTTCATTTTTGTTTTTCTTGATTTTAAATTTTTATTGATAATTTCTTCTTCGTCGTCATCGCTTTCTTCCCTTTCTTTTCCATCTGTTTCTTTGTTATCCTGATCTTTGTCTGGCGGATCGTTTCTTTCTTCTATCTTTTCAGTATTGTTTTTGTTGTTATTATGATTTTCATTATTTTTCTTAATATTTCGTTTTGTCGCCTGACTTCTTGTTTGCATTCTGTTTTGTTTTGGAGGATCATGTATTAGCGCTTTTTCGATAGTTTGTGACGCTGGAGGTTCGTTTAGTTCTTCGGGGGTAGAAGGTATAGGATCGGCATTATTATCAGGGGGTTCTTCTTCGAGTATCGGTCCTTCAATTTCTTCGGTATCTGACAGATATAGTTGAAAATCGTCGTCTTCTTCTTCTTCGTCATCGGTTTCTTCCAGCATTCTGGAAATTATTTCTGCATCTTCTGGATTATTTGGATTTAATGTTTTTCGTTCTTTTATTATTTTGCAATCAATTTCTTCAAGATCTACTGGGTTTCTTGATAATGCGTCCGCATTTACGTTAGTTTTTCCTGCCTTATAAACAACGTCGTAATCGTATTCCGCTAATTTTAATCTCCAGCGAAGTATTCTCATATTTGCGTCTTGCGCGTTTTTAAACCACATTAAAGGTTTATGATCTGTAACTAGGGTGAATTTTCTTCCATATAAGTATGGTCTGAAGTGTTTAACGCAATATATTATGGCTAGTGCTTCCTTTTCGTAAGTGTCGTATTTCGTTTCGTCGTCCGTGAGTGTTCTGGAAGCGTATGCGATAGGTCTGTCCTTGTTTATTTCTCCTTGTGAGAGTATTCCTCCTACGGCTAAACCTGACGCATCCGTAGTTAAAATAAATGGTCGAGAGAAATCAGGGTATTGTAGTACTGGCTCTTCACATAATTTTTGTTTCAATATCTCGAAGGATTCTTCTTGAATTGATGTCCATTCGAAACGAGTGTCATTTTTTAATAGATTTGTTAATGGTTTTGCTAGTTTAGAGAAATTTGGAATAAAGCGCCGGTAATATCCGGCAAGTCCCAAAAATTGCTTAATATTTCTTGGGGTTTTTGGTCGGGGAAATTTATGTACTGCCTCTAATTTTTTCGGATCTGGTTTTACTCCATCTCTGCCAATTACGTGTCCCAAATAAATTACTTCGGTTTTTAAAAATTCACATTTATCAGGTTGTAGTTTTAAATTAGCTTCGCGAAGTCGTTCTATTAATGCGTTATATTTTCGTTCGTGTTCTTCTAAGGAAGTAGCATAAATAACAATGTCGTCCATATAAACAAATAATTCTTCGCCCTGTAATCCTGTTAATACTAAATCCATTAGGCGCTGAAATGTTGCAGGAGCGTTTTTTAATCCAAAAGGCATTCGATCGAATTCGTAGTGACCGAAGGGAGTAGTGAATGCAGTTTTGTGACTGTCAGCAGGATCCATTTTTATCTGATGAAACCCAGATGCTAAGTCGCATACAGAGAAATATTGCGCGCCCCCTAATTGATCTAATATATCTATGATGTTAGGTAATGGATATGCGTCCCCGATGGTCTTGTCGTTTAAAGCCCGAAAGTCGAGGACCATTCTCCAGCGCTTGTTTCCTTTGGAGTCCTCTTTCTTCGGCACGATCCATATGGGCGTATTGTATGGCGATTGTGAGGGTTTTACGATGCCTCCTTCTAACAGTTCCTCTACCTGCTTGTTTATTTCTTCCTTATGTAGTTGCGGGAATCTGTATTGACGAGTGTTAATTGGTCGATCATCTGTGGTTGGTATTTGATGTTGGAGTACATGAGTTGCAGTTAAATTTTCTCCGGGAATATGAAATTGGTTTTGACTGTTTGTTATTAATTTCTTTACACTTTCTTGTTCCTTTTCATTTAGATGTTCCAATCGTAATAATTCGGTAATTTGTATAAAGCGGTCTTTCTCCTTTTTCTCGGAAACCACCAGGCAATTATGCAAATCGTTGCTTGCATCGTTAATTTGTTGTTGTTTTCTTTTATGTTTAGATTTTCGTTTTCGCATAAATTTATCTATAATTTCTTGCGATTTATTTAATAAAGACGTCGAAACTTTCGAAGACGGTTTGGTTCTGTTTTTCATGCGTTTAGAGTTTTTAATGTTTAATTTTTCAATATTTAAATATTTTTGTGCCTTTTCAAGAAGGTCTTTTATAGTGACATGAGATGACTTTAATTTGTCATTGTGGTCTTCTGTGAATAATCCAACTTTCGGAAATTTGATATCTAGAATTGATAAGGAATTTTTCTCTCTTAAATTAGAACAAGATTGTGTCAAATCGCGTAGTGAGGTTTGGTAACTTCCCTCCTCGCAATTGACGGAGCTAGAATTTTCTGTCGAGGTTTGGAAATTTCCCTCCGAAATTCTAGAAATATCCCCTCCAGGAGAGGTTTGGTAACTTCCCTCTCCAAGGGATTTTGAATCATTTAAATTTTTGAGAGAGATTTGATAATTT
Organism: Prenolepis imparis; assembly: GCF_030444845.1. Taxonomy (NCBI): domain Eukaryota; kingdom Metazoa; phylum Arthropoda; class Insecta; order Hymenoptera; family Formicidae; genus Prenolepis; species Prenolepis imparis. The sequence continues at coordinate 733,688 of NW_028141178.1, read as the reverse complement.
TTCCCTTTACTAGAATTATTCAATTTTTCAAGAGAGGTTGGGTAACTTCCCTCTCCGTTAATTGTTGGATTATATGAAATTTCAGGAGAGGTTTGGTAACTTCCCTCTCCAAGAATTTTCGAATTATTAAAATTTTCAGGAGAGGTTTGGTAACTTCCCTCTCCAAGGATTTTCGAATTATTAAAATTTTCAGGAGAGGTTTGGTAACTTCCCTCTCCAAGGATTTTTGAATTATTAAAATTTTCAGGAGAATTTTTATTCCCCTTGTCAACATTAATTTTGTTTGTCCTTCGAGTTATTTCCGTAAATTTTCCTTCATCCTCGAAAATTTCTTCTTCGTCTTCGATATCAATATAAGTTTCGTTGGTGTTCATTGGTTCTTCGTTTATAGATGAAACTTCATCGTAATTGTTGACCGTCGGACAGTCGGATTTATGGTCGTCAAATAATTGATCCAACGGCTTTAAACGCAAAGTGGGTACGCGGACTTCCACTTCTTCGTCTAAAGTACTTATAACATTGAGATATGCTTTTCCGGAGATGTTCTCTACAATAGTGTCTCCTAAGTAAATTCCATGTTCTATTTTTAATTTTGGTATATATCCCACCTTTATTTCGGGGTTTTCTATCCTTACATAAAATAATGATTCGGATCTCGGAGACACTATTATAGATTCCGGTGAGAAAAACGGTATGTTAACTTCGGATACGGTCAGATATCCTTGAGCGTAATCTATTTTCGATGATGTTTGTTTAAAGAAATCATTTCCCAATATTCCGGATTGTGGAATCGGAAAGTCGCGAGATACTAAATGGAAAGATATCGGAATTCCAAGGAGATTTAAAGCGACTTCTCCGAGCGTATATACGGGATGATTATTTATACCATTTAATTTTAATATATTTGTATAGTTAATTTTTAGAGTTTTAGGTATAAAATTTTCCTTGATTATATTTGGTCCGGATCCCGTGTCTAATAGAAAGGTTATTTGCGATGGTATTTCGTTAATTTGGACCTGAACAGTAGGCACGCGACTATGTTTATCGAGGTTTACTGTTACGGGTCGTATGTCGATGGTTTGACGGCCTACTTGACTTCTTGAGATGTCGACGGGTGTGAAGTCTGTCCGGTCCCCCGTTGTGCACCCGACCCCGAGGGACCTGTGTAGTTTCCCTGATTATTTTCTTTTCGACGATTATTACTTGCGTTGCGTAACTGACAATTTTCAAGGAGATGGCCTTGTTCTTTACAATATCTGCAGAATGTATCGTTCTTCGTTGTCAGTTGTTGATTTATTTTAACACGACAATCCTTAGCGGAGTGTCCGAATTTATCGCAAAGTTGGCATGAAACTTTCGATCTACTTTCCAAACTTCTTTCCTCGTTCTGTTTTTTCCAACAATTACTAGCCGAATGGCCAGGCCTTTCACACCATTGACAAGTAACCGATTTATTAATTTGTTGTTGGGAAGTAGTTTGTCGGCATGATTTGGCGTCGTGGCCGGTTTTTGAACATAATTGACATATAGTAATTTTTTCTTGAATTACGTTTACTGATTGACGAGCGCGAGGGTCGCGTTGGCGACATTTATCCGCACTGTGGCCGCGTTTTTTGCATATTTGGCAAATTAAAATCTCCGTTCCGTTATTCGTTTGAAAATCGTGCCCTTGTAAGGAAAATTGAACGAGCTTCCTACAACTACTTGCGGCATGTCCCTCTTTGAAACAGATCTGACAGATTTCCCGCACTTGATTAGTGTACGGTGATTGGCCTGTTTTAACGCCTTGGCCTTGGCGCAAATCTGTCATCTCTCGAAGCTCTCTTTCTATCCTTAGGGCGTCGGCGACAGTTTCTTGTACGTCTAAATCTCTAGCGATTCTTTGCTCTATTTCAGGCTTTAGCCCTCTAATAAAACACTTACACATGTCTTTTTCTACCGTTGTTTTTATATTTTGATTGGGTAAAATGTGACCGGAACTTCGATATGCTTCCAATATTTGTTTTCCAAGTAATTTAACTCTATTTGCGTAAGTGACGACATCCTCTTCATTCCTTTGATAAATACATCCTAGTTCTCCTTGTAACTGATATACATTTTTAGTGGGTCCATAAATTTTCTTTAAATAAGTAGTTAATTGCAATACAGTATCAAAATCTTCATCCCGAATTGTTCGACGCGCTTCTCCCACTATTCTAGTTCTTATAATTTTAGTAAATTGAGCCTCTGCTTCCTTAGGAAGCATAGCTTTCGCTTCCTCGCAACCCTCGATAAAATAATTTAGCGGAATGTTACTACCGTCAAAAAAGGGGACGGCGTCTACCGCGTATTTTAAGGTAGCAAAGGGGTTAGGTTGCGCCATGTTAAAAGAAAGTAAATTTTCGGGATCGCTTTCGATATCAAATTTTTCGATTTGATCTTTTATTGTTTCAGTAGTTATATCGGTGGAATCGTCGGAATCTGGCTCGGGCGATTCGGCTACTAAAGTATTTTCAGTTAAATCGAATTCTGAGGAAGGATCTTTTAACGAAAATTTTATTTGGCGAGATGTCGAAGTTGAAGGTACTAAAGGTGTGGATGTGTGAATTAATTCGGAATCAGATGGTTTAGATTTAGATTTGCGTGTTCTATGTGGTGTTGTTAATGCAGTTTTATATAGTTCTTCTATTTGATCTTTATCAGTTTGACCTCTTGTTCCTTTACTCATTACCGCTACCAGGAATCGCACATTTCTATCCCGGACGAGCCCCCAAATTTTATTTATGTTACGTCCAGACTCAAGGAAGGAAGAGTCGAAAGGAAGGACGTAACTAAATTTATCTTTTCGAACGACGGCAGACTATCCGTCTGTTCGACCCGAACGAACGTCTGGGCCCAAATAGGTCAACGACCGCAAGGGTCGCTCTTACTCTATTTAAAGGGCCGTTCGCTCGGTGGTCCCTTTTTGGCAAGAGAATTTAATCTCTTTTACGCAGGATGGGACCTTGTGCGATCCTGGTTTACGGGAATAAGTGGGAACGGGTTATTAATAAATGAAAATCATTTATTTTGAAATTTATAAATTTATTCCTAATATAAAGACGAAAGAATTTATATACATAATAATATTATTGACGGACTTAGTTGCTAATGAAGAGTGAATGTATGTGTATGTGTCGCGGGTGATACATTAGTACGGAGGTCTTCAATCGGGGCAGAAAGGGGTAAGAGTTATTGTTTAAATTTTAGGGTCCCGATTGGTGGTTACAATAATTTAAATGGTAATAGGTATATAAAATTAGTGTCCATGTGTGTGCGTGTAAGAGAGACTTCTAGGTTATATGAGTTCGGTAATTATGGCGGTGGAGGGGGGATAGGTTCGTAGGAGAAGGTGTGCAGGGACGGCTAAAGGATATCTTCGCCCGGGAACATACCAGGGGATGATGTTATTCCTATCGGTGGTCTCTAGAAATTCGCGTAAGGCCTCGTGGTCTACGGGGCCTGGACCAATCGTGAAAGCTTCCTCAGGGACTTCTCGTATCCCTGGGAGCTGGTTTATCAGCCAAGCTCTGAATTGCTCGTATGAGAGCTTGGCAGGCGATTCTGATTCTTCGGAATCGTCGTCGCTGATATCTACTACCTCAAACCCTTCCGGATGTTCCCTATTTACCGAGGACGTTGGGGATGAGGGAGGAGAATCTTCAAGGGTGATTGTTGAGGGAGCCGGAGACGGAGATCTAGGTGGCTCAGGGCGTTCGGGAGAAGCAGGGGGAAGAAAGGGAGAAGGGCTCCGCGGAGAATCGGCGTCCTCAGAGGAAACAGAGGAGTGAGGGGAAGGGGCCCGCTGAGGTATAGCGGGTTCGGGAGAAAGAGGAGAAGGAGTTCGCGGGGAATCGAAAAATTCTGCAGAAGCAGAGGTAGCGGGAGACGGCGTCAGCGGGGTTTCTATATGTTCGGGTGAGGAAATAGGAGAGACCGTAGGGTGATATGTATTAGTTGTCTCTGTATGGATCGGTGTGTTAATTTTTTCTAGGGAGCCGAAGGTTTCGCCCGCAGCCAGACTCCGTGCCAACGCTTTCTTTAACCGCCTATTACGCCGGTTTCGCGCCAATTTAACAGCGGTTCGCGAGGGTCGTCTCCTTGGATTTTCCACTACGAGAGCGAATAATAAAGTAACCGGGCAAGAAGAGTTTTTACTGAAAAATAACTCTGGGAGTTCTTGTAAGAGAAAAAAAAAATATATATATATATATATTTATTTTTATATAATTTTGATATTTTAATTATTTAATAATTTAGTTAGTTATTGTATTACTTATTTGTTCATTCAAGAGAGAGAGAGAGAGAGAGAGAGAGAGAGATAGAGAGTGAGAGAGAGTAAATCACGGATTGTTCCGCTATCGCGGGAAATCCGGAGTGATTTCAAAAGGTAAGGGGATGATAGAAATCACGGATTGCTCCGCTATCGCGGGAAATCCAGAGTGATTTCGAGAGAAAGAGGAGATGGAAGAAATCACGGATTGCTCCGCTATCGCGGGAAATCCGGAGTGATTTCAAAAGGTAAGGGGATGATAGAAATCACGGATTGCTCCGCTATCGCGGGAAATCCACAGTGATTTCGAGAGAGAGGGAGAAGATGGAAGAAATCACGGATTGCTCCGCTATCGCGGGAAATCCGGAGTGATTTCAAAAGGTAAGGGGATGATAGAAATCACGGATTGCTCCGCTATCGCGGGAAATCCAGAGTGATTTCGAGAGAAAGAGGAGATGGAAGAAATCACGGATTGCTCCGCTATCGCGGGAAATCCGGAGTGATTTCAAAAGGTAAGGGGATGATAGAAATCACGGATTGCTCCGCTATCGCGGGAAATCCACAGTGATTTCGAGAGAGAGAGAGAGATAAGGATGGGGGAAGAAAGGACAGTTTTTCGAAGTTAGAATTTAACAAGGATAATAAATTAATAAATTAAAAAGGAAAACAATTATAATTTAATTGAAGTCCCAGAATTATTTTAAGTATTATTAGTAAGGGTGGAGATGTAGCGTGCTTGATAACTTACTACTTATGGAGTGCGCAGGTAGATGTTAATTATTCCAGGTGTGAATCTGGCTACGGACTCCTCCGTGAGGATGGTGTTCCACTCGCAGTTGTTCACTCGCGAAAATCGTCGTACTCGGTGAGCACTGGGCACACGATGATTTCACAAATGTCACTGCGAATGCTCACGAGTTCGAGATTCTCTCGAAGGATGGTGATACAACTTTTCGCGATTGATCCGCGAGCGTAGGTTTGAGAAAAGATTGATATTCTCTGAGAGATGTTACGGGTATATATACCTTCTTGCTCCTCCTTCCCGTTAGTTTGTTAATATTTCCTGACGAATAGGGAATTTTTCAATAACGCCCTTTCAGTCCCGGAGGCGTCTCTTGACTTTAAAAGTTTATCGGGATTGGTCAGGGCTTTTGTTTAGGGCCCTAGGTTTTGACCAATGGAGAATTTGTTGAGGTTTATATTTTTATTATCCTCTCGAGATTTCGATATCGGCGGCGGTGTTTGTTGTTAGTTTTTCCTATATCGCGATATTTGTCGTTTGTTAGTGCCGCTTTTATCGGCGGGTTCTCGCTTTATTGCCCTCGCGTGTGGCTTAGAGCTTATTTGCTGAGAGGCGATGCGTGTGGCATCTTTTTAATCTTTATATTTTTCGCCGCTTTCTCGCGAGAATACCCGCAGGTGTGCTATCTTATTTTGCACACTTTCGTTTTCATTATTTGTTTTCCCCTAATTTTACTAGGGAAGGATTTGCTTTCGGCGCGTTCTCGCCGTCTTTATGTTTTGCCGATATGTGATTTTAACTTATTATTCGCGAGGGTGTCGGCAAGAATCCGCTTTCGGCATCTTTCCGCCTGGTCTCTTTTATTTACCGATTTTGTAATATTTATCGGTCGCTCACGATATCTGCAGCTGTCCGTTTCGCTGGGCACGTTTTCGTTTTATTATATACGTGCCGCTTAGATTATTATTATCTTTTTTCTTCCTTTCTTATTTACCTAACAACAAACTTCGCCTTGGTCGTGGGAAAGAAAAGAATCGTGAAGTCCGCCGGACGTAACATTGGAAATCGATACTTTTTACCGCTGATCCTATGCGACGCAACCTTATTTTATGTATATCATGTTAAAAAATTTGTACGAAGGTGTCTGTTTGGTACCAAATGGTTCTGTAATCAATGTACTATTAAAATGTATAATCGATGAATTTTTGGCTCGTCTTAAAATATTAGAAATCGATACTTTTTTACCGCTGACCCTATGCGACGCATCCTTAATTTATGTATAGCAAATGAAAAAGTTTGTATGCTGTTGTCTACTTGGTACCAAAAGATTCTGTAATTAATGTACTATTAAAATGTATAATGGATGAATTTTTGGCTCGTCTTTAAATATTAGAAATCGATACTTTTTTACCGCTGACCCCATGCGACGCAACCTTATTTTATGTATATCAAGTTAAAAAATTTGTACGCTGGTGTCTGTTTGGTACCAAATGGTTCTGTAATCATTGTACTATTAAAATGTATAATCGATGAATTTTTGGCTCGTCTTAAAATATTAGAATTCCATACTTTTTTACCGCTGACCCTATGCGACGCAACCTTATTTTATGTATATCAAGTTAAAAAATTTGTACGCTGGTGTCTGTTTGGTACCAAATGATTCTGTAATCAATGTACTATTAAAATGTATAATCGATGAATTTTTGGCTCGTCTTAAAATATTAGAAATCGATACTTTTTTACCGCTGACCCCATTCGACGCAACTTTATTTTATGTATATCAAGTTAAAAAATTTGTACGCTGGTGTCTGTTTGGTACCAAATGGTTCTGTAATCAATGTACTATTAAAATGTATAATCGATGAATTTTTGGCTCGTCTTAAAATATTAGAAATCCATACTTTTTTACCGCTGACCCTATGCGACGCAACCTTATTTTATGTATAGCAAGTTAAAAAATTTGTACGCTGGTGTCTGTTTGGTACCAAATGATTCTGTAATCAATGTACTATTAAAATGTATAATCGATGAATTTTTGGCTCGTCTTAAAATATTAGAAATCGATACTTTTTTACCGCGTACCCTATGCGACGCAACCTTATTTTATGTATATCAAGTTAAATAATTTGTACGCTGGTGTCTGTTTGGTACCAAATGATTGTGTAAACAATGTACTATTAAAATGTATAATCGATGAATTTTTGGCTCGTCTTAAAATATTAGAAATCGATACTTTTTTACCGCTGACCCCATTCGACGCAACTTTATTTTATGTATATCAAGTTAAAAATTTGTACGCTGGTGTCTGTTTGGTACCAAATGGTTCTGTAATCAATGTACTATTAAAATGTATAATCGATGAATTTTTGGCTCGTCTTAAAATATTAGAAATCGATACTTTTTTACCGCTGACCCCATTCGACGCAACTTTATTTTATGTATATCAAGTTAAAAAATTTGTACGCTGGTGTCTGCATGGTATCAAAAGATTCTGTAATCAATGTACTATTAAAATGTATAATCGATGAATTTTTGGCTCGTCTTAAAATATTGGAAATCGATACTTTTTACCGCTGATCCTATGCGACGCAACCTTATTTTATGTATATCAAGTTAAAAAATTTGTACGCTGGTGTCTGCATGGTACCAAATGGTTCTGTAATCAATGTACTATTAAAATGTATAATCGATGAATTTTTGGCTCGTCTTAAAATATTAGAAATCGATACTTTTTTACCGCTGACCCTATGCGACGCAACCTTATTTTATGTATATCAAGTTAAATAATTTGTACGCTGGTGTCTGTTTGGTACCAAATGATTGTGTAAACAATGTACTATTAAAATGTATAATCGATGAATTTTTGGCTCGTCTTAAAATATTAGAAATCGATACTTTTTTACCGCTGACTCCATTCGACGCAACTTTATTTTATGTATATCAAGTTAAAAAATTTGTACGCTGGTGTCTGCATGGTACCAAATGGTTCTGTAATCAATGTACTATTAAAATGTATAATCGATGAATTTTTGGCTCGTCTTAAAATATTAGAAATCGATACTTTTTTATCGCTGACCTCATTCGACGCAACTTTATTTTATGTATATCAAGTTAAAAAATTTGTACGCTGGTGTCTGTTTGGTACCAAATGGTTCTGTAATCAATGTACTATTAAAATGTATAATCGATGAATTTTTGGCTCGTCTTAAAATATTAGAATTCCATACTTTTTTACCGCTGACCCTATGCGACGCAACCTTATTTTATGTATATCAAGTTAAAAAATTTGTACGCTGGTGTCTGTTTGGTACCAAATGGTTCTGTAATCAATGTACTATTAAAATGTATAATCGATGAATTTTTGGCTCGTCTTAAAATATTAGAAATCCATACTTTTTTACCGCTGACCCTATGCGACGCAACCTTATTTTATGTATAGCAAGTTAAAAAATTTGTACGCTGGTGTCTGTTTGGTACCAAATGATTCTGTAATCAATGTACTATTAATATGTATAATCGATGAATTTTTGGCTCGTCTTTAAATATTTGTAATCGATACTTTTTTACCGCTGACTCCATTCGACGCAACTTTATTTTATGTATATCAAGTTAAAAAATTTGTACGCTGGTGTCTGCATGGTATCAAAAGATTCTGTAATCAATGTACTATTAAAATGTATAATCGATGAATTTTTGGCTCGTCTTAAAATATTAGAAATCGATACTTTTTTACCGCTGACCCTATGCGACGCAACCTTATTTTATGTATATCAAGTTAAATAATTTGTACGCTGGTGTCTGTTTGGTACCAAATGATTGTGTAAACAATGTACTATTAAAATGTATAATCGAATTTTTGGCTCGTCTTAAAATATTAGAAATCGATACTTTTTTACCGCTGACTCCATTCGACGCAACTTTATTTTATGTATATCAAGTTAAAAAATTTGTACGCTGGTGTCTGCATGCTATCAAAAGATTCTGTAATCAATGTACTATTAAAATGTATAATCGATGAATTTTTGGCTCGTCTTAAAATATTAGAAATCGATACTTTTTTACCGCTGACCCCATTCGACGCAACTTTATTTTATGTATATCAAGTTAAAAAATTTGTACACTGGTGTCTGTTTGGTACCAAATGGTTCTGTAATCAATGTATTATTAAAATGTATAATCGATGAATTTTTGGCTCGTCTTAAAATATTAGAAATCCATACTTTTTTACCGCTGACCCTATGCGACGCAACCTTATTTTATGTATAGCAAGTTAAAAAATTTGTACGCTGGTGTCTGTTTGGTACCAAATGATTCTGTAATCAATGTACTATTAAAATGTATAATCGATGAATTTTTGGCTCGTCTTAAAATATTAGAAATCGATACTTTTTTACCGCTGACCCTATGCGACGCAACCTTATTTTATGTATATCAAGTTAAATAATTTGTACGCTGGTGTCTGTTTGGTACCAAATGATTGTGTAAACAATGTACTATTAAAATGTATAATCGATGAATTTTTGGCTCGTCTTAAAATATTAGAAATCGATACTTTTTTACCGCTGACCCCATTCGACGCAACTTTATTTTATGTATATCAAGTTAAAAATTTGTACGCTGGTGTCTGTTTGGTACCAAATGGTTCTGTAATCAATGTACTATTAAAATGTATAATCGATGAATTTTTGGCTCGTCTTAAAATATTAGAAATCCATACTTTTTTACCGCTGACCCTATGCGACCCAACCTTATTTTATGTATATCAAGTTAAAAAATTTGTACGCTGGTGTCTGTTTGGTACCAAATGATTCTGTAATCAATGTACTATTAAAATGTATAATCGATGAATTTTTGGCTCGTCTTAAAATATTAGAAATCGATACTTTTTTACCGCTGACCCCATTCGACGCAACTTTATTTTATGTATATGAAGTTAAAAAATTTGTACGCTGGTGTCTGCATAGTATCAAAAGATTCTGTAATCAATGTACTATTAAAATGTATAATCGATGAATTTTTGGCTCGTCTTAAAATATTAGAAATCGATACTTTTTTACCGCTGACCCTATGCGACGCAACCTTATTTTATGTATATCAAGTTAAAAAATTTGTACGCTGGTGTCTGTTTGATACCAAATGGTTCTGTAATCAATGTACTATTAAAATGTATAATCGATGAATTTTTGGCTCGTCTTAAAATATTAGAAATCCATACTTTTTTACCGCTGACCCTATGCGACGCAACCTTATTTTATGTATATCAAGTTAAAAAATTTGTACGCTGGTGTCTGTTTGGTACCAAATGATTCTATAATCAATGTACTATTAAAATGTATAATCGATGAATTTTTGGCTCGTCTTTAAATATTTGTAATCGATACTTTTTTACCGCTGACCCCATTCGACGCAACTTTATTTTATGTATATCAAGTTAAAAAATTTGTACGCTGGTGTCTGCATGGTATCAAAAGATTCTGTAATCAATGTACTATTAAAATGTATAATCGATGAATTTTTGGCTCGTCTTAAAATATTAGAAATCGATACTTTTTTACCGCTGACCCTATGCGACGCAACCTTATTTTATGTATATCAAGTTAAATAATTTGTACGCTGGTGTCTGTTTGGTACCAAATGATTGTGTAAACAATGTACTATTAAAATGTATAATCGATGAATTTTTGGCTCGTCTTAAAATATTAGAAATCGATACTTTTTTACCGCTGACTCCATTCGACGCAACTTTATTTTATGTATATCAAGTTAAAAAATTTGTACGCTGGTGTCTGCATGGTACCAAATGGTTCTGTAATCAATGTACTATTAAAATGTATAATCGATGAATTTTTGGCTCGTCTTAAAATATTAGAAATCGATACTTTTTTATCGCTGACCTCATTCGACGCAACTTTATTTTATGTATATCAAGTTAAAAAATTTGTACGCTGGTGTCTGTTTGGTACCAAATGGTTCTGTAATCAATGTACTATTAAAATGTATAATCGATGAATTTTTGGCTCGTCTTAAAATATTAGAATTCCATACTTTTTTACCGCTGACCCTATGCGACGCAACCTTATTTTATGTATATCAAGTTAAAAAATTTGTACGCTGGTGTCTGTTTGGTACCAAATGGTTCTGTAATCAATGTACTATTAAAATGTATAATCGATGAATTTTTGGCTCGTCTTAAAATATTAGAAATCCATACTTTTTTACCGCTGACCCTATGCGACGCAACCTTATTTTATGTATAGCAAGTTAAAAAATTTGTACGCTGGTGTCTGTTTGGTACCAAATGATTCTGTAATCAATGTACTATTAATATGTATAATCGATGAATTTTTGGCTCGTCTTTAAATATTTGTAATCGATACTTTTTTACCGCTGACTCCATTCGACGCAACTTTATTTTATGTATATCAAGTTAAAAAATTTGTACGCTGGTGTCTGCATGGTATCAAAAGATTCTGTAATCAATGTACTATTAAAATGTATAATCGATGAATTTTTGGCTCGTCTTAAAATATTAGAAATCGATACTTTTTTACCGCTGACCCTATGCGACGCAACCTTATTTTATGTATATCAAGTTAAATAATTTGTACGCTGGTGTCTGTTTGGTACCAAATGATTGTGTAAACAATGTACTATTAAAATGTATAATCGAATTTTTGGCTCGTCTTAAAATATTAGAAATCGATACTTTTTTACCGCTGACTCCATTCGACGCAACTTTATTTTATGTATATCAAGTTAAAAAATTTGTACGCTGGTGTCTGCATGCTATCAAAAGATTCTGTAATCAATGTACTATTAAAATGTATAATCGATGAATTTTTGGCTCGTCTTAAAATATTAGAAATCGATACTTTTTTACCGCTGACCCCATTCGACGCAACTTTATTTTATGTATATCAAGTTAAAAAATTTGTACACTGGTGTCTGTTTGGTACCAAATGGTTCTGTAATCAATGTATTATTAAAATGTATAATCGATGAATTTTTGGCTCGTCTTAAAATATTAGAAATCCATACTTTTTTACCGCTGACCCTATGCGACGCAACCTTATTTTATGTATAGCAAGTTAAAAAATTTGTACGCTGGTGTCTGTTTGGTACCAAATGATTCTGTAATCAATGTACTATTAAAATGTATAATCGATGAATTTTTGGCTCGTCTTAAAATATTAGAAATCGATACTTTTTTACCGCTGACCCTATGCGACGCAACCTTATTTTATGTATATCAAGTTAAATAATTTGTACGCTGGTGTCTGTTTGGTACCAAATGATTGTGTAAACAATGTACTATTAAAATGTATAATCGATGAATTTTTGGCTCGTCTTAAAATATTAGAAATCGATACTTTTTTACCGCTGACCCCATTCGACGCAACTTTATTTTATGTATATCAAGTTAAAAATTTGTACGCTGGTGTCTGTTTGGTACCAAATGGTTCTGTAATCAATGTACTATTAAAATGTATAATCGATGAATTTTTGGCTCGTCTTAAAATATTAGAAATCCATACTTTTTTACCGCTGACCCTATGCGACCCAACCTTATTTTATGTATATCAAGTTAAAAAATTTGTACGCTGGTGTCTGTTTGGTACCAAATGATTCTGTAATCAATGTACTATTAAAATGTATAATCGATGAATTTTTGGCTCGTCTTAAAATATTAGAAATCGATACTTTTTTACCGCTGACCCCATTCGACGCAACTTTATTTTATGTATATGAAGTTAAAAAATTTGTACGCTGGTGTCTGCATAGTATCAAAAGATTCTGTAATCAATGTACTATTAAAATGTATAATCGATGAATTTTTGGCTCGTCTTAAAATATTAGAAATCGATACTTTTTTACCGCTGACCCTATGCGACGCAACCTTATTTTATGTATATCAAGTTAAAAAATTTGTACGCTGGTGTCTGTTTGATACCAAATGGTTCTGTAATCAATGTACTATTAAAATGTATAATCGATGAATTTTTGGCTCGTCTTAAAATATTAGAAATCCATACTTTTTTACCGCTGACCCTATGCGACGCAACCTTATTTTATGTATATCAAGTTAAAAAATTTGTACGCTGGTGTCTGTTTGGTACCAAATGATTCTATAATCAATGTACTATTAAAATGTATAATCGATGAATTTTTGGCTCGTCTTTAAATATTTGTAATCGATACTTTTTTACCGCTGACCCCATTCGACGCAACTTTATTTTATGTATATCAAGTTAAAAAATTTGTACGCTGGTGTCTGCATGGTATCAAAAGATTCTGTAATCAATGTACTATTAAAATGTATAATCGATGAATTTTTGGCTCGTCTTAAAATATTAGAAATCGATACTTTTTTACCGCTGACCCTATGCGACGCAACCTTATTTTATGTATATCAAGTTAAATAATTTGTACGCTGGTGTCTGTTTGGTACCAAATGATTGTGTAAACAATGTACTATTAAAATGTATAATCGATGAATTTTTGGCTCGTCTTAAAATATTAGAAATCGATACTTTTTTACCGCTGACCCCATTCGACGCAACTTTATTTTATGTATATCAAGTTAAAAATTTGTACGCTGGTGTCTGTTTGGTACCAAATGGTTCTGTAATCAATGTACTATTAAAATGTATAATCGATGAATTTTTGGCAAGTCTTAAAATATTAGAAATCCATACTTTTTTACCGCTGACCCTATGCGACCCAACTTTATTTTATGTATATCAAGTTAAAAAATTTGTACGCTGGTGTCTGTTTGGTACCAAATGATTCTGTAATCAATGTACTATTAAAATGTATAATCGATGAATTTTTGGCTCGTCTTAAAATATTAGAAATCGATACTTTTTTACCGCTGACCCCATTCGACGCAACTTTATTTTATGTATATGAAGTTAAAAAATTTGTACGCTGGTGTCTGCATAGTATCAAAAGATTCTGTAATCAATGTACTATTAAAATGTATAATCGATGAATTTTTGGCTCGTCTTAAAATATTAGAAATCGATACTTTTTTACCGCTGACCCTATGCGACGCAACTTTATTTTATGTATATCAAGTTAAAAAATTTGTACGCTGGTGTCTGTTTGGTACCAAATGGTTCTGTAATCAATGTACTATTAAAATGTATAATCGATGAATTTTTGGCTCGTCTTAAAATATTAGAAATCCATACTTTTTTACCGCTGACCCTATGCGACGCAACCTTATTTTATGTATATCAAGTTAAAAAATCTGTACGCTGGTGTCTGTTTGGTACCAAATGATTCTGTAATCAATGTACTATTAAAATGTATAATCGATGAATTTTTGGCTCGTCTTTAAATATTTGTAATCGATACTTTTTTACCGCTGACCCCATTCGACGCAACTTTATTTTATGTATATCAAGTTAAAAAATTTGTACGCTGGTGTCTGCATGGTATCAAAAGATTCTGTAATCAATGTACTATTAAAATGTATAATCGATGAATTTTTGGCTCGTCTTAAAATATTAGAAATCGATACTTTTTTACCGCTGACCCTATGCGACGCAACCTTATTTTATGTATATCAAGTTAAATAATTTGTACGCTGGTGTCTGTTTGGTACCAAATGATTGTGTAAACAATGTACTATTAAAATGTATAATCGATGAATTTTTGGCTCGTCTTAAAATATTAGAAATCGATACTTTTTTACCGCTGACTCCATTCGACGCAACTTTATTTTATGTATATCAAGTTAAAAAATTTGTACGCTGGTGTCTGCATGCTATCAAAAGATTCTGTAATCAATGTACTATTAAAATGTATAATCGATGAATTTTTGGCTCGTCTTAAAATATTGGAAATCGATACTTTTTACCGCTGATCCTTTGCGACGCAACCTTATTTTATGTATATCAAGTTAAAAAATTTGTACGCTGGTGTCTGTTTGGTACCAAATGATTCTGTAATCAATGTACTATTAAAATGTATAATCGATGAATTTTTGGCTCGTCTTTAAATATTTGAAATCGATACTTTTTTACCGCTGACTCCATTCGACGCAACTTTATTTTATGTATATCAAGTTAAAAAATTTGCACGCTGGTGTCTGCTTGGTACCAAAAGATTCTGTAATCAATGTACTATTAAAATGTATAATGGATGAATTTTTGGCTCGTCTTTAAATATTAGAAATCGATACTTTTTTACCGCTGACCTCATGCGACGCAACCTTATTTTATGTATATCATGTTAAAAAATTTGTACGCAGGTGTCTGTTTGGTACCAAATGGTTCTGTAATCAATGTACTATTAAAATGTATAATCGATGAATTTTTGGCTCGTCTTAAAATATTAGAAATCGATACTTTTTTACCGCTGACCCTATGCGACGCATCCTTAATTTATGTATAGCAAATGAAAAAGTTTGTATGCTGTTGTCTACTTGGTACCAAAAGATTCTGTAATTAATGTACTATTAAAATGTATAATGGATGAATTTTTGGCTCGTCTTTAAATATTAGAAATCGATACTTTTTTACCGCTGACCCCATGCGACGCAACCTTATTTTATGTATATCAAGTTAAAAAATTTGTACGCTGGTGTCTGTTTGGTACCAAATGGTTCTGTAATCAATGTACTATTAAAATGTATAATCGATGAATTTTTGGCTCGTCTTAAAATATTAGAATTCCATACTTTTTTACCGCTGACCCTATGCGACGCAACCTTATTTTATGTATATCAAGTTAAAAAATTTGTACGCTGGTGTCTGTTTGGTACCAAATGATTCTGTAATCAATGTACTATTAAAATGTATAATCGATGAATTTTTGGCTCGTCTTAAAATATTAGAAATCGATACTTTTTTACCGCTGACCCCATTCGACGCAACTTTATTTTATGTATAGCAAGTTAAAAAATTTGTACGCTGGTGTCTGTTTGGTACCAAATGATTCTGTAATCAATGTACTATTAAAATGTATAATCGATGAATTTTTGGCTCGTCTTAAAATATTAGAAATCGATACTTTTTTACCGCGTACCCTATGCGACGCAACCTTATTTTATGTATATCAAGTTAAATAATTTGTACGCTGGTGTCTGTTTGGTACCAAATGATTGTGTAAACAATGTACTATTAAAATGTATAATCGATGAATTTTTGGCTCGTCTTAAAATATTAGAAATCGATACTTTTTTACCGCTGACCCCATTCGACGCAACTTTATTTTATGTATATCAAGTTAAAAATTTGTACGCTGGTGTCTGTTTGGTACCAAATGGTTCTGTAATCAATGTACTATTAAAATGTATAATCGATGAATTTTTGGCTCGTCTTAAAATATTAGAAATCGATACTTTTTTACCGCTGACCCCATTCGACGCAACTTTATTTTATGTATATCAAGTTAAAAAATTTGTACGCTGGTGTCTGCATGGTATCAAAAGATTCTGTAATCAATGTACTATTAAAATGTATAATCGATGAATTTTTGGCTCGTCTTAAAATATTAGAATTCCATACTTTTTTACCGCTGACCCTATGCGACGCAACCTTATTTTATGTATATCAAGTTAAAAAATTTGTACGCTGGTGTCTGTTTGGTACCAAATGATTCTGTAATCAATGTACTATTAAAATGTATAATCGATGAATTTTTGGCTCGTCTTAAAATATTAGAAATCGATACTTTTTTACCGCTGACCCCATTCGACGCAACTTTATTTTATGTATATCAAGTTAAATAATTTGTACGCTGGTGTCTGTTTGGTACCAAATGATTGTGTAAACAATGTACTATTAAAATATATAATCGATGAATTTTTGGCTCGTCTTAAAATATTAGAAATCGATACTTTTTTACCGCTGACTCCATTCGACGCAACTTTATTTTATGTATATCAAGTTAAAAAATTTGTACGCTGGTGTCTGCATGCTATCAAAAGATTCTGTAATCAATGTACTATTAAAATGTATAATCGATGAATTTTTGGCTCGTCTTAAAATATTAGAAATCGATACTTTTTTATCGCTGACCTCATTCGACGCAACTTTATTTTATGTATATCAAGTTAAAAAATTTGTACGCTGGTGTCTGTTTGGTACCAAATGGTTCTGTAATCAATGTACTATTAAAATGTATAATCGATGAATTTTTGGCTCGTCTTAAAATATTAGAATTCCATACTTTTTTACCGCTGACCCTATGCGACGCAACCTTATTTTAGGTATATCAAGTTAAAAAATTTGTACGCTGGTGTCTGTTTGGTACCAAATGATTCTGTAATCAATGTACTATTAAAATGTATAATCGATGAATTTTTGGCTCGTCTTTAAATATTTGAAATCGATACTTTTTTACCGCTGACCCTATGCGACGCAACCTTATTTTATGTATATCAAGTTAAATAATTTGTACGCTGGTGTCTGTTTAGTACCAAATGATTGTGTAATCAATGTACTATTAAAATGTATAATCGATGAATTTTTGGCTCGTCTTAAAATATTAGAAATCGATACTTTTTTACCGCTGACCCTATGCGACGCATCCTTAATTTATGTATAGCAAATGAAAAAGTTTGTATGCTGTTGTCTGCTTGGTACCAAAAGATTCTGTAATCAATGTACTATTAAAATGTATAATCGATGAATTTTTGGCTCGTCTTAAAATATTAGAAATCGATACTTTTTTACCGCTGACCCCATTCGACGCAACTTTATTTTATGTATATCAAGTTAAAAAATTTGTACGCTGGTGTCTGTTTGGTACCAAATGGTTCTGTAAACAATGTACTATTAAAATGTATAATCGATGAATTTTTGGCTCGTCTTAAAATATTAGAAATCGATACTTTTTTACCGCTGACCCCATTCGACGCAACTTTATTTTATGTATATCAAGTTAAAAATTTGTACGAGGGGGCCGGTTTGGTACCAAATGGTTCTGTAATCAATGTACTATTAAAATGTATAATCGATGAATTTTTGGCTCGTCTTAAAATATTAGAAATCGATACTTTTTTACCGCTGACCCCATTCGACGCAACTTTATTTTATGTATATCAAGTTAAAAAATTTGTACGCTGGTGTCTGCATGGTATCAAAAGATTCTGTAATCAATGTACTATTAAAATGTATAATCGATGAATTTTTGGCTCGTCTTAAAATATTGGAAATCGATACTTTTTACCGCTGATCCTATGCGACGCAACCTTATTTTATGTATATCAAGTTAAAAAATTTGTACGCTGGTGTCTGCATGGTACCAAATGGTTCTGTAATCAATGTACTATTAAAATGTATAATCGATGAATTTTTGGCTCGTCTTAAAATATTAGAAATCGATACTTTTTTACCGCTGACCCTATGCGACGCAACCTTATTTTATGTATATCAAGTTAAATAATTTGTACGCTGGTGTCTGTTTGGTACCAAATGATTGTGTAAACAATGTACTATTAAAATGTATAATCGATGAATTTTTGGCTCGTCTTAAAATATTAGAAATCGATACTTTTTTACCGCTGACTCCATTCGACGCAACTTTATTTTATGTATATCAAGTTAAAAAATTTGTACGCTGGTGTCTGCATGGTACCAAATGGTTCTGTAATCAATGTACTATTAAAATGTATAATCGATGAATTTTTGGCTCGTCTTAAAATATTAGAAATCGATACTTTTTTATCGCTGACCTCATTCGACGCAACTTTATTTTATGTATATCAAGTTAAAAAATTTGTACGCTGGTGTCTGTTTGGTACCAAATGGTTCTGTAATCAATGTACTATTAAAATGTATAATCGATGAATTTTTGGCTCGTCTTAAAATATTAGAATTCCATACTTTTTTACCGCTGACCCTATGCGACGCAACCTTATTTTATGTATATCAAGTTAAAAAATTTGTACGCTGGTGTCTGTTTGGTACCAAATGGTTCTGTAATCAATGTACTATTAAAATGTATAATCGATGAATTTTTGGCTCGTCTTAAAATATTAGAAATCCATACTTTTTTACCGCTGACCCTATGCGACGCAACCTTATTTTATGTATAGCAAGTTAAAAAATTTGTACGCTGGTGTCTGTTTGGTACCAAATGATTCTGTAATCAATGTACTATTAATATGTATAATCGATGAATTTTTGGCTCGTCTTTAAATATTTGTAATCGATACTTTTTTACCGCTGACTCCATTCGACGCAACTTTATTTTATGTATATCAAGTTAAAAAATTTGTACGCTGGTGTCTGCATGGTATCAAAAGATTCTGTAATCAATGTACTATTAAAATGTATAATCGATGAATTTTTGGCTCGTCTTAAAATATTAGAAATCGATACTTTTTTACCGCTGACCCTATGCGACGCAACCTTATTTTATGTATATCAAGTTAAATAATTTGTACGCTGGTGTCTGTTTGGTACCAAATGATTGTGTAAACAATGTACTATTAAAATGTATAATCGAATTTTTGGCTCGTCTTAAAATATTAGAAATCGATACTTTTTTACCGCTGACTCCATTCGACGCAACTTTATTTTATGTATATCAAGTTAAAAAATTTGTACGCTGGTGTCTGCATGCTATCAAAAGATTCTGTAATCAATGTACTATTAAAATGTATAATCGATGAATTTTTGGCTCGTCTTAAAATATTAGAAATCGATACTTTTTTACCGCTGATCCCATTCGACGCAACTTTATTTTATGTATATCAAGTTAAAAAATTTGTACACTGGTGTCTGTTTGGTACCAAATGGTTCTGTAATCAATGTATTATTAAAATGTATAATCGATGAATTTTTGGCTCGTCTTAAAATATTAGAAATCCATACTTTTTTACCGCTGACCCTATGCGACGCAACCTTATTTTATGTATAGCAAGTTAAAAAATTTGTACGCTGGTGTCTGTTTGGTACCAAATGATTCTGTAATCAATGTACTATTAAAATGTATAATCGATGAATTTTTGGCTCGTCTTAAAATATTAGAAATCGATACTTTTTTACCGCTGACCCTATGCGACGCAACCTTATTTTATGTATATCAAGTTAAATAATTTGTACGCTGGTGTCTGTTTGGTACCAAATGATTGTGTAAACAATGTACTATTAAAATGTATAATCGATGAATTTTTGGCTCGTCTTAAAATATTAGAAATCGATACTTTTTTACCGCTGACCCCATTCGACGCAACTTTATTTTATGTATATCAAGTTAAAAATTTGTACGCTGGTGTCTGTTTGGTACCAAATGGTTCTGTAATCAATGTACTATTAAAATGTATAATCGATGAATTTTTGGCTCGTCTTAAAATATTAGAAATCCATACTTTTTTACCGCTGACCCTATGCGACCCAACCTTATTTTATGTATATCAAGTTAAAAAATTTGTACGCTGGTGTCTGTTTGGTACCAAATGATTCTGTAATCAATGTACTATTAAAATGTATAATCGATGAATTTTTGGCTCGTCTTAAAATATTAGAAATCGATACTTTTTTACCGCTGACCCCATTCGACGCAACTTTATTTTATGTATATGAAGTTAAAAAATTTGTACGCTGGTGTCTGCATAGTATCAAAAGATTCTGTAATCAATGTACTATTAAAATGTATAATCGATGAATTTTTGGCTCGTCTTAAAATATTAGAAATCGATACTTTTTTACCGCTGACCCTATGCGACGCAACCTTATTTTATGTATATCAAGTTAAAAAATTTGTACGCTGGTGTCTGTTTGATACCAAATGGTTCTGTAATCAATGTACTATTAAAATGTATAATCGATGAATTTTTGGCTCGTCTTAAAATATTAGAAATCCATACTTTTTTACCGCTGACCCTATGCGACGCAACCTTATTTTATGTATATCAAGTTAAAAAATTTGTACGCTGGTGTCTGTTTGGTACCAAATGATTCTATAATCAATGTACTATTAAAATGTATAATCGATGAATTTTTGGCTCGTCTTTAAATATTTGTAATCGATACTTTTTTACCGCTGACCCCATTCGACGCAACTTTATTTTATGTATATCAAGTTAAAAAATTTGTACGCTGGTGTCTGCATGGTATCAAAAGATTCTGTAATCAATGTACTATTAAAATGTATAATCGATGAATTTTTGGCTCGTCTTAAAATATTAGAAATCGATACTTTTTTACCGCTGACCCTATGCGACGCAACCTTATTTTATGTATATCAAGTTAAATAATTTGTACGCTGGTGTCTGTTTGGTACCAAATGATTGTGTAAACAATGTACTATTAAAATGTATAATCGATGAATTTTTGGCTCGTCTTAAAATATTAGAAATCGATACTTTTTTACCGCTGACCCCATTCGACGCAACTTTATTTTATGTATATCAAGTTAAAAATTTGTACGCTGGTGTCTGTTTGGTACCAAATGGTTCTGTAATCAATGTACTATTAAAATGTATAATCGATGAATTTTTGGCAAGTCTTAAAATATTAGAAATCCATACTTTTTTACCGCTGACCCTATGCGACCCAACCTTATTTTATGTATATCAAGTTAAAAAATTTGTACGCTGGTGTCTGTTTGGTACCAAATGATTCTGTAATCAATGTACTATTAAAATGTATAATCGATGAATTTTTGGCTCGTCTTAAAATATTAGAAATCGATACTTTTTTACCGCTGACCCCATTCGACGCAACTTTATTTTATGTATATGAAGTTAAAAAATTTGTACGCTGGTGTCTGCATAGTATCAAAAGATTCTGTAATCAATGTACTATTAAAATGTATAATCGATGAATTTTTGGCTCGTCTTAAAATATTAGAAATCGATACTTTTTTACCGCTGACCCTATGCGACGCAACTTTATTTTATGTATATCAAGTTAAAAAATTTGTACGCTGGTGTCTGTTTGGTACCAAATGGTTCTGTAATCAATGTACTATTAAAATGTATAATCGATGAATTTTTGGCTCGTCTTAAAATATTAGAAATCCATACTTTTTTACCGCTGACCCTATGCGACGCAACCTTATTTTATGTATATCAAGTTAAAAAATCTGTACGCTGGTGTCTGTTTGGTACCAAATGATTCTGTAATCAATGTACTATTAAAATGTATAATCGATGAATTTTTGGCTCGTCTTTAAATATTTGTAATCGATACTTTTTTACCGCTGACCCCATTCGACGCAACTTTATTTTATGTATATCAAGTTAAAAAATTTGTACGCTGGTGTCTGTTTGGTACCAAATGAAATTCTGTAATCAATGTACTATTAAAATGTATAATCGATGAATTTTTGGCTCGTCTTTAAATATTTGAAATCGATACTTTTTTACCGCTGACTCCATTCGACGCAACTTTATTTTATGTATATCAAGTTAAAAAATTTGCACGCTGGTGTCTGCTTGGTACCAAAAGATTCTGTAATCAATGTACTATTAAAATGTATAATGGATGAATTTTTGGCTCGTCTTTAAATATTAGAAATCGATACTTTTTTACCGCTGACCTCATGCGACGCAACCTTATTTTATGTATATCATGTTAAAAAATTTGTACGCAGGTGTCTGTTTGGTACCAAATGGTTCTGTAATCAATGTACTATTAAAATGTATAATCGATGAATTTTTGGCTCGTCTTAAAATATTAGAAATCGATACTTTTTTACCGCTGACCCTATGCGACGCATCCTTAATTTATGTATAGCAAATGAAAAAGTTTGTATGCTGTTGTCTACTTGGTACCAAAAGATTCTGTAATTAATGTACTATTAAAATGTATAATGGATGAATTTTTAGCTCGTCTTTAAATATTAGAAATCGATACTTTTTTACCGCTGACCCCATGCGACGCAACCTTATTTTATGTATATCAAGTTAAAAAATTTGTACGCTGGTGTCTGTTTGGTACCAAATGGTTCTGTAATCAATGTACTATTAAAATGTATAATCGATGAATTTTTGGCTCGTCTTAAAATATTAGAATTCCATACTTTTTTACCGCTGACCCTATGCGACGCAACCTTATTTTATGTATATCAAGTTAAAAAATTTGTACGCTGGTGTCTGTTTGGTACCAAATGATTCTGTAATCAATGTACTATTAAAATGTATAATCGATGAATTTTTGGCTCGTCTTAAAATATTAGAAATCGATACTTTTTTACCGCTGACCCCATTCGACGCAACTTTATTTTATGTATATCAAGTTAAAAAATTTGTACGCTGGTGTCTGTTTGGTACCAAATGGTTCTGTAATCAATGTACTATTAAAATGTATAATCGATGAATTTTTGGCTCGTCTTAAAATATTAGAAATCCATACTTTTTTACCGCTGACCCTATGCGACGCAACCTTATTTTATGTATAGCAAGTTAAAAAATTTGTACGCTGGTGTCTGTTTGGTACCAAATGATTCTGTAATCAATGTACTATTAAAATGTATAATCGATGAATTTTTGGCTCGTCTTAAAATATTAGAAATCGATACTTTTTTACCGCGTACCCTATGCGACGCAACCTTATTTTATGTATATCAAGTTAAATAATTTGTACGCTGGTGTCTGTTTGGTACCAAATGATTGTGTAAACAATGTACTATTAAAATGTATAATCGATGAATTTTTGGCTCGTCTTAAAATATTAGAAATCGATACTTTTTTACCGCTGACCCCATTCGACGCAACTTTATTTTATGTATATCAAGTTAAAAATTTGTACGCTGGTGTCTGTTTGGTACCAAATGGTTCTGTAATCAATGTACTATTAAAATGTATAATCGATGAATTTTTGGCTCGTCTTAAAATATTAGAAATCGATACTTTTTTACCGCTGACCCCATTCGACGCAACTTTATTTTATGTATATCAAGTTAAAAAATTTGTACGCTGGTGTCTGCATGGTATCAAAAGATTCTGTAATCAATGTACTATTAAAATGTATAATCGATGAATTTTTGGCTCGTCTTAAAATATTAGAATTCCATACTTTTTTACCGCTGACCCTATGCGACGCAACCTTATTTTATGTATATCAAGTTAAAAAATTTGTACGCTGGTGTCTGTTTGGTACCAAATGATTCTGTAATCAATGTACTATTAAAATGTATAATCGATGAATTTTTGGCTCGTCTTAAAATATTAGAAATCGATACTTTTTTACCGCTGACCCCATTCGACGCAACTTTATTTTATGTATATCAAGTTAAATAATTTGTACGCTGGTGTCTGTTTGGTACCAAATGATTGTGTAAACAATGTACTATTAAAATATATAATCGATGAATTTTTGGCTCGTCTTAAAATATTAGAAATCGATACTTTTTTACCGCTGACTCCATTCGACGCAACTTTATTTTATGTATATCAAGTTAAAAAATTTGTACGCTGGTGTCTGCATGCTATCAAAAGATTCTGTAATCAATGTACTATTAAAATGTATAATCGATGAATTTTTGGCTCGTCTTAAAATATTAGAAATCGATACTTTTTTATCGCTGACCTCATTCGACGCAACTTTATTTTATGTATATCAAGTTAAAAAATTTGTACGCTGGTGTCTGTTTGGTACCAAATGGTTCTGTAATCAATGTACTATTAAAATGTATAATCGATGAATTTTTGGCTCGTCTTAAAATATTAGAATTCCATACTTTTTTACCGCTGACCCTATGCGACGCAACCTTATTTTATGTATATCAAGTTAAAAAATTTGTACGCTGGTGTCTGTTTGGTACCAAATGATTCTGTAATCAATGTACTATTAAAATGTATAATCGATGAATTTTTGGCTCGTCTTTAAATATTTGAAATCGATACTTTTTTACCGCTGACCCTATGCGACGCAACCTTATTTTATGTATATCAAGTTAAAAAATTTGTACGCTGGTGTCTGTTTGGTACCAAATGATTCTGTAATCAATGTACTATTAAAATGTATAATCGATGAATTTTTGGCTCGTCTTAAAATATTAGAAATCGATACTTTTTTACCGCTGACCCCATTCGACGCAACTTTATTTTATGTATATCAAGTTAAAAAATTTGTACGCTGGTGTCTGTTTGGTACCAAATGGTTCTGTAATCAATGTACTATTAAAATGTATAATCGATGAATTTTTGGCTCGTCTTAAAATATTAGAAATCCATACTTTTTTACCGCTGACCCTATGCGACGCAACCTTATTTTATGTATAGCAAGTTAAAAAATTTGTACGCTGGTGTCTGTTTGGTACCAAATGATTCTGTAATCAATGTACTATTAAAATGTATAATCGATGAATTTTTGGCTCGTCTTAAAATATTAGAAATCGATACTTTTTTACCGCGTACCCTATGCGACGCAACCTTATTTTATGTATATCAAGTTAAATAATTTGTACGCTGGTGTCTGTTTGGTACCAAATGATTGTGTAAACAATGTACTATTAAAATGTATAATCGATGAATTTTTGGCTCGTCTTAAAATATTAGAAATCGATACTTTTTTACCGCTGACCCCATTCGACGCAACTTTATTTTATGTATATCAAGTTAAAAATTTGTACGCTGGTGTCTGTTTGGTACCAAATGGTTCTGTAATCAATGTACTATTAAAATGTATAATCGATGAATTTTTGGCTCGTCTTAAAATATTAGAAATCGATACTTTTTTACCGCTGACCCCATTCGACGCAACTTTATTTTATGTATATCAAGTTAAAAAATTTGTACGCTGGTGTCTGCATGGTATCAAAAGATTCTGTAATCAATGTACTATTAAAATGTATAATCGATGAATTTTTGGCTCGTCTTAAAATATTAGAATTCCATACTTTTTTACCGCTGACCCTATGCGACGCAACTTTATTTTATGTATATCAAGTTAAAAAATTTGTACGCTGGTGTCTGTTTGGTACCAAATGGTTCTGTAATCAATGTACTATTAAAATGTATAATCGATGAATTTTTGGCTCGTCTTAAAATATTAGAAATCCATACTTTTTTACCGCTGACCCTATGCGACGCAACCTTATTTTATGTATATCAAGTTAAAAAATCTGTACGCTGGTGTCTGTTTGGTACCAAATGATTCTGTAATCAATGTACTATTAAAATGTATAATCGATGAATTTTTGGCTCGTCTTTAAATATTTGTAATCGATACTTTTTTACCGCTGACCCCATTCGACGCAACTTTATTTTATGTATATCAAGTTAAAAAATTTGTACGCTGGTGTCTGCATGGTATCAAAAGATTCTGTAATCAATGTACTATTAAAATGTATAATCGATGAATTTTTGGCTCGTCTTAAAATATTAGAAATCGATACTTTTTTACCGCTGACCCTATGCGACGCAACCTTATTTTATGTATATCAAGTTAAATAATTTGTACGCTGGTGTCTGTTTGGTACCAAATGATTGTGTAAACAATGTACTATTAAAATGTATAATCGATGAATTTTTGGCTCGTCTTAAAATATTAGAAATCGATACTTTTTTACCGCTGACTCCATTCGACGCAACTTTATTTTATGTATATCAAGTTAAAAAATTTGTACGCTGGTGTCTGCATGCTATCAAAAGATTCTGTAATCAATGTACTATTAAAATGTATAATCGATGAATTTTTGGCTCGTCTTAAAATATTGGAAATCGATACTTTTTACCGCTGATCCTTTGCGACGCAACCTTATTTTATGTATATCAAGTTAAAAAATTTGTACGCTGGTGTCTGTTTGGTACCAAATGATTCTGTAATCAATGTACTATTAAAATGTATAATCGATGAATTTTTGGCTCGTCTTTAAATATTTGAAATCGATACTTTTTTACCGCTGACTCCATTCGACGCAACTTTATTTTATGTATATCAAGTTAAAAAATTTGCACGCTGGTGTCTGCTTGGTACCAAAAGATTCTGTAATCAATGTACTATTAAAATGTATAATGGATGAATTTTTGGCTCGTCTTTAAATATTAGAAATCGATACTTTTTTACCGCTGACCTCATGCGACGCAACCTTATTTTATGTATATCATGTTAAAAAATTTGTACGCAGGTGTCTGTTTGGTACCAAATGGTTCTGTAATCAATGTACTATTAAAATGTATAATCGATGAATTTTTGGCTCGTCTTAAAATATTAGAAATCGATACTTTTTTACCGCTGATCCTATGCGACGCATCCTTAATTTATGTATAGCAAATGAAAAAGTTTGTATGCTGTTGTCTACTTGGTACCAAAAGATTCTGTAATTAATGTACTATTAAAATGTATAATGGATGAATTTTTGGCTCGTCTTTAAATATTAGAAATCGATACTTTTTTACCGCTGACCCCATGCGACGCAACCTTATTTTATGTATATCAAGTTAAAAAATTTGTACGCTGGTGTCTGTTTGGTACCAAATGGTTCTGTAATCAATGTACTATTAAAATGTATAATCGATGAATTTTTGGCTCGTCTTAAAATATTAGAATTCCATACTTTTTTACCGCTGACCCTATGCGACGCAACCTTATTTTATGTATATCAAGTTAAAAAATTTGTACGCTGGTGTCTGTTTGGTACCAAATGATTCTGTAATCAATGTACTATTAAAATGTATAATCGATGAATTTTTGGCTCGTCTTAAAATATTAGAAATCGATACTTTTTTACCGCTGACCCCATTCGACGCAACTTTATTTTATGTATAGCAAGTTAAAAAATTTGTACGCTGGTGTCTGTTTGGTACCAAATGATTCTGTAATCAATGTACTATTAAAATGTATAATCGATGAATTTTTGGCTCGTCTTAAAATATTAGAAATCGATACTTTTTTACCGCGTACCCTATGCGACGCAACCTTATTTTATGTATATCAAGTTAAATAATTTGTACGCTGGTGTCTGTTTGGTACCAAATGATTGTGTAAACAATGTACTATTAAAATGTATAATCGATGAATTTTTGGCTCGTCTTAAAATATTAGAAATCGATACTTTTTTACCGCTGACCCCATTCGACGCAACTTTATTTTATGTATATCAAGTTAAAAATTTGTACGCTGGTGTCTGTTTGGTACCAAATGGTTCTGTAATCAATGTACTATTAAAATGTATAATCGATGAATTTTTGGCTCGTCTTAAAATATTAGAAATCGATACTTTTTTACCGCTGACCCCATTCGACGCAACTTTATTTTATGTATATCAAGTTAAAAAATTTGTACGCTGGTGTCTGCATGGTATCAAAAGATTCTGTAATCAATGTACTATTAAAATGTATAATCGATGAATTTTTGGCTCGTCTTAAAATATTAGAATTCCATACTTTTTTACCGCTGACCCTATGCGACGCAACCTTATTTTATGTATATCAAGTTAAAAAATTTGTACGCTGGTGTCTGTTTGGTACCAAATGATTCTGTAATCAATGTACTATTAAAATGTATAATCGATGAATTTTTGGCTCGTCTTAAAATATTAGAAATCGATACTTTTTTACCGCTGACCCCATTCGACGCAACTTTATTTTATGTATATCAAGTTAAATAATTTGTACGCTGGTGTCTGTTTGGTACCAAATGATTGTGTAAACAATGTACTATTAAAATATATAATCGATGAATTTTTGGCTCGTCTTAAAATATTAGAAATCGATACTTTTTTACCGCTGACTCCATTCGACGCAACTTTATTTTATGTATATCAAGTTAAAAAATTTGTACGCTGGTGTCTGCATGCTATCAAAAGATTCTGTAATCAATGTACTATTAAAATGTATAATCGATGAATTTTTGGCTCGTCTTAAAATATTAGAAATCGATACTTTTTTATCGCTGACCTCATTCGACGCAACTTTATTTTATGTATATCAAGTTAAAAAATTTGTACGCTGGTGTCTGTTTGGTACCAAATGGTTCTGTAATCAATGTACTATTAAAATGTATAATCGATGAATTTTTGGCTCGTCTTAAAATATTAGAATTCCATACTTTTTTACCGCTGACCCTATGCGACGCAACCTTATTTTAGGTATATCAAGTTAAAAAATTTGTACGCTGGTGTCTGTTTGGTACCAAATGATTCTGTAATCAATGTACTATTAAAATGTATAATCGATGAATTTTTGGCTCGTCTTTAAATATTTGAAATCGATACTTTTTTACCGCTGACCCTATGCGACGCAACCTTATTTTATGTATATCAAGTTAAATAATTTGTACGCTGGTGTCTGTTTAGTACCAAATGATTGTGTAATCAATGTACTATTAAAATGTATAATCGATGAATTTTTGGCTCGTCTTAAAATATTAGAAATCGATACTTTTTTACCGCTGACCCTATGCGACGCATCCTTAATTTATGTATAGCAAATGAAAAAGTTTGTATGCTGTTGTCTGCTTGGTACCAAAAGATTCTGTAATCAATGTACTATTAAAATGTATAATCGATGAATTTTTGGCTCGTCTTAAAATATTAGAAATCGATACTTTTTTACCGCTGACCCCATTCGACGCAACTTTATTTTATGTATATCAAGTTAAAAAATTTGTACGCTGGTGTCTGTTTGGTACCAAATGGTTCTGTAAACAATGTACTATTAAAATGTATAATCGATGAATTTTTGGCTCGTCTTAAAATATTAGAAATCGATACTTTTTTACCGCTGACCCCATTCGACGCAACTTTATTTTATGTATATCAAGTTAAAAATTTGTACGAGGGGGCCGGTTTGGTACCAAATGGTTCTGTAATCAATGTACTATTAAAATGTATAATCGATGAATTTTTGGCTCGTCTTAAAATATTAGAAATCGATACTTTTTTACCGCTGACCCCATTCGACGCAACTTTATTTTATGTATATCAAGTTAAAAAATTTGTACGCTGGTGTCTGCATGGTATCAAAAGATTCTGTAATCAATGTACTATTAAAATGTATAATCGATGAATTTTTGGCTCGTCTTAAAATATTGGAAATCGATACTTTTTACCGCTGATCCTATGCGACGCAACCTTATTTTATGTATATCAAGTTAAAAAATTTGTACGCTGGTGTCTGCATGGTACCAAATGGTTCTGTAATCAATGTACTATTAAAATGTATAATCGATGAATTTTTGGCTCGTCTTAAAATATTAGAAATCGATACTTTTTTACCGCTGACCCTATGCGACGCAACCTTATTTTATGTATATCAAGTTAAATAATTTGTACGCTGGTGTCTGTTTGGTACCAAATGATTGTGTAAACAATGTACTATTAAAATGTATAATCGATGAATTTTTGGCTCGTCTTAAAATATTAGAAATCGATACTTTTTTACCGCTGACTCCATTCGACGCAACTTTATTTTATGTATATCAAGTTAAAAAATTTGTACGCTGGTGTCTGCATGGTACCAAATGGTTCTGTAATCAATGTACTATTAAAATGTATAATCGATGAATTTTTGGCTCGTCTTAAAATATTAGAAATCGATACTTTTTTATCGCTGACCTCATTCGACGCAACTTTATTTTATGTATATCAAGTTAAAAAATTTGTACGCTGGTGTCTGTTTGGTACCAAATGGTTCTGTAATCAATGTACTATTAAAATGTATAATCGATGAATTTTTGGCTCGTCTTAAAATATTAGAATTCCATACTTTTTTACCGCTGAACCTATGCGACGCAACCTTATTTTATGTATATCAAGTTAAAAAATTTGTACGCTGGTGTCTGTTTGGTACCAAATGGTTCTGTAATCAATGTACTATTAAAATGTATAATCGATGAATTTTTGGCTCGTCTTAAAATATTAGAAATCCATACTTTTTTACCGCTGACCCTATGCGACGCAACCTTATTTTATGTATAGCAAGTTAAAAAATTTGTACGCTGGTGTCTGTTTGGTACCAAATGATTCTGTAATCAATGTACTATTAATATGTATAATCGATGAATTTTTGGCTCGTCTTTAAATATTTGTAATCGATACTTTTTTACCGCTGACTCCATTCGACGCAACTTTATTTTATGTATATCAAGTTAAAAAATTTGTACGCTGGTGTCTGCATGGTATCAAAAGATTCTGTAATCAATGTACTATTAAAATGTATAATCGATGAATTTTTGGCTCGTCTTAAAATATTAGAAATCGATACTTTTTTACCGCTGACCCTATGCGACGCAACCTTATTTTATGTATATCAAGTTAAATAATTTGTACGCTGGTGTCTGTTTGGTACCAAATGATTGTGTAAACAATGTACTATTAAAATGTATAATCGAATTTTTGGCTCGTCTTAAAATATTAGAAATCGATACTTTTTTACCGCTGACTCCATTCGACGCAACTTTATTTTATGTATATCAAGTTAAAAAATTTGTACGCTGGTGTCTGCATGCTATCAAAAGATTCTGTAATCAATGTACTATTAAAATGTATAATCGATGAATTTTTGGCTCGTCTTAAAATATTAGAAATCGATACTTTTTTACCGCTGATCCCATTCGACGCAACTTTATTTTATGTATATCAAGTTAAAAAATTTGTACACTGGTGTCTGTTTGGTACCAAATGGTTCTGTAATCAATGTATTATTAAAATGTATAATCGATGAATTTTTGGCTCGTCTTAAAATATTAGAAATCCATACTTTTTTACCGCTGACCCTATGCGACGCAACCTTATTTTATGTATAGCAAGTTAAAAAATTTGTACGCTGGTGTCTGTTTGGTACCAAATGATTCTGTAATCAATGTACTATTAAAATGTATAATCGATGAATTTTTGGCTCGTCTTAAAATATTAGAAATCGATACTTTTTTACCGCTGACCCTATGCGACGCAACCTTATTTTATGTATATCAAGTTAAATAATTTGTACGCTGGTGTCTGTTTGGTACCAAATGATTGTGTAAACAATGTACTATTAAAATGTATAATCGATGAATTTTTGGCTCGTCTTAAAATATTAGAAATCGATACTTTTTTACCGCTGACCCCATTCGACGCAACTTTATTTTATGTATATCAAGTTAAAAATTTGTACGCTGGTGTCTGTTTGGTACCAAATGGTTCTGTAATCAATGTACTATTAAAATGTATAATCGATGAATTTTTGGCTCGTCTTAAAATATTAGAAATCCATACTTTTTTACCGCTGACCCTATGCGACCCAACCTTATTTTATGTATATCAAGTTAAAAAATTTGTACGCTGGTGTCTGTTTGGTACCAAATGATTCTGTAATCAATGTACTATTAAAATGTATAATCGATGAATTTTTGGCTCGTCTTAAAATATTAGAAATCGATACTTTTTTACCGCTGACCCCATTCGACGCAACTTTATTTTATGTATATGAAGTTAAAAAATTTGTACGCTGGTGTCTGCATAGTATCAAAAGATTCTGTAATCAATGTACTATTAAAATGTATAATCGATGAATTTTTGGCTCGTCTTAAAATATTAGAAATCGATACTTTTTTACCGCTGACCCTATGCGACGCAACCTTATTTTATGTATATCAAGTTAAAAAATTTGTACGCTGGTGTCTGTTTGATACCAAATGGTTCTGTAATCAATGTACTATTAAAATGTATAATCGATGAATTTTTGGCTCGTCTTAAAATATTAGAAATCCATACTTTTTTACCGCTGACCCTATGCGACGCAACCTTATTTTATGTATATCAAGTTAAAAAATTTGTACGCTGGTGTCTGTTTGGTACCAAATGATTCTATAATCAA
This sequence comes from Prenolepis imparis, assembly GCF_030444845.1. NCBI lineage: Eukaryota > Metazoa > Arthropoda > Insecta > Hymenoptera > Formicidae > Prenolepis > Prenolepis imparis. The sequence continues at coordinate 700,949 of NW_028141178.1, read as the reverse complement.
TGTACTATTAAAATGTATAATCGATGAATTTTTGGCTCGTCTTTAAATATTTGTAATCGATACTTTTTTACCGCTGACCCCATTCGACGCAACTTTATTTTATGTATATCAAGTTAAAAAATTTGTACGCTGGTGTCTGCATGGTATCAAAAGATTCTGTAATCAATGTACTATTAAAATGTATAATCGATGAATTTTTGGCTCGTCTTAAAATATTAGAAATCGATACTTTTTTACCGCTGACCCTATGCGACGCAACCTTATTTTATGTATATCAAGTTAAATAATTTGTACGCTGGTGTCTGTTTGGTACCAAATGATTGTGTAAACAATGTACTATTAAAATGTATAATCGATGAATTTTTGGCTCGTCTTAAAATATTAGAAATCGATACTTTTTTACCGCTGACCCCATTCGACGCAACTTTATTTTATGTATATCAAGTTAAAAATTTGTACGCTGGTGTCTGTTTGGTACCAAATGGTTCTGTAATCAATGTACTATTAAAATGTATAATCGATGAATTTTTGGCAAGTCTTAAAATATTAGAAATCCATACTTTTTTACCGCTGACCCTATGCGACCCAACCTTATTTTATGTATATCAAGTTAAAAAATTTGTACGCTGGTGTCTGTTTGGTACCAAATGATTCTGTAATCAATGTACTATTAAAATGTATAATCGATGAATTTTTGGCTCGTCTTAAAATATTAGAAATCGATACTTTTTTACCGCTGACCCCATTCGACGCAACTTTATTTTATGTATATGAAGTTAAAAAATTTGTACGCTGGTGTCTGCATAGTATCAAAAGATTCTGTAATCAATGTACTATTAAAATGTATAATCGATGAATTTTTGGCTCGTCTTAAAATATTAGAAATCGATACTTTTTTACCGCTGACCCTATGCGACGCAACTTTATTTTATGTATATCAAGTTAAAAAATTTGTACGCTGGTGTCTGTTTGGTACCAAATGGTTCTGTAATCAATGTACTATTAAAATGTATAATCGATGAATTTTTGGCTCGTCTTAAAATATTAGAAATCCATACTTTTTTACCGCTGACCCTATGCGACGCAACCTTATTTTATGTATATCAAGTTAAAAAATCTGTACGCTGGTGTCTGTTTGGTACCAAATGATTCTGTAATCAATGTACTATTAAAATGTATAATCGATGAATTTTTGGCTCGTCTTTAAATATTTGTAATCGATACTTTTTTACCGCTGACCCCATTCGACGCAACTTTATTTTATGTATATCAAGTTAAAAAATTTGTACGCTGGTGTCTGTTTGGTACCAAATGAAATTCTGTAATCAATGTACTATTAAAATGTATAATCGATGAATTTTTGGCTCGTCTTTAAATATTTGAAATCGATACTTTTTTACCGCTGACTCCATTCGACGCAACTTTATTTTATGTATATCAAGTTAAAAAATTTGCACGCTGGTGTCTGCTTGGTACCAAAAGATTCTGTAATCAATGTACTATTAAAATGTATAATGGATGAATTTTTGGCTCGTCTTTAAATATTAGAAATCGATACTTTTTTACCGCTGACCTCATGCGACGCAACCTTATTTTATGTATATCATGTTAAAAAATTTGTACGCAGGTGTCTGTTTGGTACCAAATGGTTCTGTAATCAATGTACTATTAAAATGTATAATCGATGAATTTTTGGCTCGTCTTAAAATATTAGAAATCGATACTTTTTTACCGCTGACCCTATGCGACGCATCCTTAATTTATGTATAGCAAATGAAAAAGTTTGTATGCTGTTGTCTACTTGGTACCAAAAGATTCTGTAATTAATGTACTATTAAAATGTATAATGGATGAATTTTTAGCTCGTCTTTAAATATTAGAAATCGATACTTTTTTACCGCTGACCCCATGCGACGCAACCTTATTTTATGTATATCAAGTTAAAAAATTTGTACGCTGGTGTCTGTTTGGTACCAAATGGTTCTGTAATCAATGTACTATTAAAATGTATAATCGATGAATTTTTGGCTCGTCTTAAAATATTAGAATTCCATACTTTTTTACCGCTGACCCTATGCGACGCAACCTTATTTTATGTATATCAAGTTAAAAAATTTGTACGCTGGTGTCTGTTTGGTACCAAATGATTCTGTAATCAATGTACTATTAAAATGTATAATCGATGAATTTTTGGCTCGTCTTAAAATATTAGAAATCGATACTTTTTTACCGCTGACCCCATTCGACGCAACTTTATTTTATGTATATCAAGTTAAAAAATTTGTACGCTGGTGTCTGTTTGGTACCAAATGGTTCTGTAATCAATGTACTATTAAAATGTATAATCGATGAATTTTTGGCTCGTCTTAAAATATTAGAAATCCATACTTTTTTACCGCTGACCCTATGCGACGCAACCTTATTTTATGTATAGCAAGTTAAAAAATTTGTACGCTGGTGTCTGTTTGGTACCAAATGATTCTGTAATCAATGTACTATTAAAATGTATAATCGATGAATTTTTGGCTCGTCTTAAAATATTAGAAATCGATACTTTTTTACCGCGTACCCTATGCGACGCAACCTTATTTTATGTATATCAAGTTAAATAATTTGTACGCTGGTGTCTGTTTGGTACCAAATGATTGTGTAAACAATGTACTATTAAAATGTATAATCGATGAATTTTTGGCTCGTCTTAAAATATTAGAAATCGATACTTTTTTACCGCTGACCCCATTCGACGCAACTTTATTTTATGTATATCAAGTTAAAAATTTGTACGCTGGTGTCTGTTTGGTACCAAATGGTTCTGTAATCAATGTACTATTAAAATGTATAATCGATGAATTTTTGGCTCGTCTTAAAATATTAGAAATCGATACTTTTTTACCGCTGACCCCATTCGACGCAACTTTATTTTATGTATATCAAGTTAAAAAATTTGTACGCTGGTGTCTGCATGGTATCAAAAGATTCTGTAATCAATGTACTATTAAAATGTATAATCGATGAATTTTTGGCTCGTCTTAAAATATTAGAATTCCATACTTTTTTACCGCTGACCCTATGCGACGCAACCTTATTTTATGTATATCAAGTTAAAAAATTTGTACGCTGGTGTCTGTTTGGTACCAAATGATTCTGTAATCAATGTACTATTAAAATGTATAATCGATGAATTTTTGGCTCGTCTTAAAATATTAGAAATCGATACTTTTTTACCGCTGACCCCATTCGACGCAACTTTATTTTATGTATATCAAGTTAAATAATTTGTACGCTGGTGTCTGTTTGGTACCAAATGATTGTGTAAACAATGTACTATTAAAATATATAATCGATGAATTTTTGGCTCGTCTTAAAATATTAGAAATCGATACTTTTTTACCGCTGACTCCATTCGACGCAACTTTATTTTATGTATATCAAGTTAAAAAATTTGTACGCTGGTGTCTGCATGCTATCAAAAGATTCTGTAATCAATGTACTATTAAAATGTATAATCGATGAATTTTTGGCTCGTCTTAAAATATTAGAAATCGATACTTTTTTATCGCTGACCTCATTCGACGCAACTTTATTTTATGTATATCAAGTTAAAAAATTTGTACGCTGGTGTCTGTTTGGTACCAAATGGTTCTGTAATCAATGTACTATTAAAATGTATAATCGATGAATTTTTGGCTCGTCTTAAAATATTAGAATTCCATACTTTTTTACCGCTGACCCTATGCGACGCAACCTTATTTTATGTATATCAAGTTAAAAAATTTGTACGCTGGTGTCTGTTTGGTACCAAATGATTCTGTAATCAATGTACTATTAAAATGTATAATCGATGAATTTTTGGCTCGTCTTTAAATATTTGAAATCGATACTTTTTTACCGCTGACCCTATGCGACGCAACCTTATTTTATGTATATCAAGTTAAAAAATTTGTACGCTGGTGTCTGTTTGGTACCAAATGATTCTGTAATCAATGTACTATTAAAATGTATAATCGATGAATTTTTGGCTCGTCTTAAAATATTAGAAATCGATACTTTTTTACCGCTGACCCCATTCGACGCAACTTTATTTTATGTATATCAAGTTAAAAAATTTGTACGCTGGTGTCTGTTTGGTACCAAATGGTTCTGTAATCAATGTACTATTAAAATGTATAATCGATGAATTTTTGGCTCGTCTTAAAATATTAGAAATCCATACTTTTTTACCGCTGACCCTATGCGACGCAACCTTATTTTATGTATAGCAAGTTAAAAAATTTGTACGCTGGTGTCTGTTTGGTACCAAATGATTCTGTAATCAATGTACTATTAAAATGTATAATCGATGAATTTTTGGCTCGTCTTAAAATATTAGAAATCGATACTTTTTTACCGCGTACCCTATGCGACGCAACCTTATTTTATGTATATCAAGTTAAATAATTTGTACGCTGGTGTCTGTTTGGTACCAAATGATTGTGTAAACAATGTACTATTAAAATGTATAATCGATGAATTTTTGGCTCGTCTTAAAATATTAGAAATCGATACTTTTTTACCGCTGACCCCATTCGACGCAACTTTATTTTATGTATATCAAGTTAAAAATTTGTACGCTGGTGTCTGTTTGGTACCAAATGGTTCTGTAATCAATGTACTATTAAAATGTATAATCGATGAATTTTTGGCTCGTCTTAAAATATTAGAAATCGATACTTTTTTACCGCTGACCCCATTCGACGCAACTTTATTTTATGTATATCAAGTTAAAAAATTTGTACGCTGGTGTCTGCATGGTATCAAAAGATTCTGTAATCAATGTACTATTAAAATGTATAATCGATGAATTTTTGGCTCGTCTTAAAATATTAGAATTCCATACTTTTTTACCGCTGACCCTATGCGACGCAACCTTATTTTATGTATATCAAGTTAAAAAATTTGTACGCTGGTGTCTGTTTGGTACCAAATGATTCTGTAATCAATGTACTATTAAAATGTATAATCGATGAATTTTTGGCTCGTCTTAAAATATTAGAAATCGATACTTTTTTACCGCTGACCCCATTCGACGCAACTTTATTTTATGTATATCAAGTTAAATAATTTGTACGCTGGTGTCTGTTTGGTACCAAATGATTGTGTAAACAATGTACTATTAAAATATATAATCGATGAATTTTTGGCTCGTCTTAAAATATTAGAAATCGATACTTTTTTACCGCTGACTCCATTCGACGCAACTTTATTTTATGTATATCAAGTTAAAAAATTTGTACGCTGGTGTCTGCATGCTATCAAAAGATTCTGTAATCAATGTACTATTAAAATGTATAATCGATGAATTTTTGGCTCGTCTTAAAATATTAGAAATCGATACTTTTTTATCGCTGACCTCATTCGACGCAACTTTATTTTATGTATATCAAGTTAAAAAATTTGTACGCTGGTGTCTGTTTGGTACCAAATGGTTCTGTAATCAATGTACTATTAAAATGTATAATCGATGAATTTTTGGCTCGTCTTAAAATATTAGAATTCCATACTTTTTTACCGCTGACCCTATGCGACGCAACCTTATTTTATGTATATCAAGTTAAAAAATTTGTACGCTGGTGTCTGTTTGGTACCAAATGATTCTGTAATCAATGTACTATTAAAATGTATAATCGATGAATTTTTGGCTCGTCTTTAAATATTTGAAATCGATACTTTTTTACCGCTGACCCTATGCGACGCAACCTTATTTTATGTATATCAAGTTAAATAATTTGTACGCTGGTGTCTGTTTAGTACCAAATGATTGTGTAATCAATGTACTATTAAAATGTATAATCGATGAATTTTTGGCTCGTCTTAAAATATTAGAAATCGATACTTTTTTACCGCTGACCCTATGCGACGCATCCTTAATTTATGTATAGCAAATGAAAAAGTTTGTATGCTGTTGTCTGCTTGGTACCAAAAGATTCTGTAATCAATGTACTATTAAAATGTATAATGGATGAATTTTTGGCTCGTCTTTAAATATTAGAAATCGATACTTTTTTACCGCTGACCCCATGCGACGCAACCTTATTTTATGTATATCAAGTTAAAAAATTTGTACGCTGGTGTCTGTTTGGTACCAAATGGTTCTGTAATCAATGTACTATTAAAATGTATAATCGATGAATTTTTGGCTCGTCTTAAAATATTAGAATTCCATACTTTTTTACCGCTGACCCTATGCGACGCAACCTTATTTTATGTATATCAAGTTAAAAAATTTGTACGCTGGTGTCTGTTTGGTACCAAATGATTCTGTAATCAATGTACTATTAAAATGTATAATCGATGAATTTTTGGCTCGTCTTAAAATATTAGAAATCGATACTTTTTTACCGCTGACCCCATTCGACGCAACTTTATTTTATGTATATCAAGTTAAAAAATTTGTACGCTGGTGTCTGTTTGGTACCAAATGGTTCTGTAATCAATGTACTATTAAAATGTATAATCGATGAATTTTTGGCTCGTCTTAAAATATTGGAAATCGATACTTTTTACCGCTGATCCTTTGCGACGCAACCTTATTTTATGTATATCAAGTTAAAAAATTTGTACGCTGGTGTCTGTTTGGTACCAAATGATTCTGTAATCAATGTACTATTAAAATGTATAATCGATGAATTTTTGGCTCGTCTTTAAATATTTGAAATCGATACTTTTTTACCGCTGACCCCATTCGACGCAACTTTATTTTATGTATATCAAGTTAAAAAATTTGCACGCTGGTGTCTGCTTGGTACCAAAAGATTCTGTAATCAATGTACTATTAAAATGTATAATGGATGAATTTTTGGCTCGTCTTTAAATATTAGAAATCGATACTTTTTTACCGCTGACCTCATGCGACGCAACCTTATTTTATGTATATCATGTTAAAAAATTTGTACGCAGGTGTCTGTTTGGTACCAAATGGTTCTGTAATCAATGTACTATTAAAATGTATAATCGATGAATTTTTGGCTCGTCTTAAAATATTAGAAATCGATACTTTTTTACCGCTGACCCTATGCGACGCATCCTTAATTTATGTATAGCAAATGAAAAAGTTTGTATGCTGTTGTCTACTTGGTACCAAAAGATTCTGTAATTAATGTACTATTAAAATGTATAATGGATGAATTTTTGGCTCGTCTTTAAATATTAGAAATCGATACTTTTTTACCGCTGACCCCATGCGACGCAACCTTATTTTATGTATATCAAGTTAAAAAATTTGTACGCTGGTGTCTGTTTGGTACCAAATGGTTCTGTAATCAATGTACTATTAAAATGTATAATCGATGAATTTTTGGCTCGTCTTAAAATATTAGAATTCCATACTTTTTTACCGCTGACCCTATGCGACGCAACCTTATTTTATGTATATCAAGTTAAAAAATTTGTACGCTGGTGTCTGTTTGGTACCAAATGATTCTGTAATCAATGTACTATTAAAATGTATAATCGATGAATTTTTGGCTCGTCTTAAAATATTAGAAATCGATACTTTTTTACCGCTGACCCCATTCGACGCAACTTTATTTTATGTATATCAAGTTAAAAAATTTGTACGCTGGTGTCTGTTTGGTACCAAATGGTTCTGTAATCAATGTACTATTAAAATGTATAATCGATGAATTTTTGGCTCGTCTTAAAATATTAGAAATCCATACTTTTTTACCGCTGACCCTATGCGACGCAACCTTATTTTATGTATAGCAAGTTAAAAAATTTGTACGCTGGTGTCTGTTTGGTACCAAATGATTCTGTAATCAATGTACTATTAAAATGTATAATCGATGAATTTTTGGCTCGTCTTAAAATATTAGAAATCGATACTTTTTTACCGCGTACCCTATGCGACGCAACCTTATTTTATGTATATCAAGTTAAATAATTTGTACGCTGGTGTCTGTTTGGTACCAAATGATTGTGTAAACAATGTACTATTAAAATGTATAATCGATGAATTTTTGGCTCGTCTTAAAATATTAGAAATCGATACTTTTTTACCGCTGATCCCATTCGACGCAACTTTATTTTATGTATATCAAGTTAAAAATTTGTACGCTGGTGTCTGTTTGGTACCAAATGGTTCTGTAATCAATGTACTATTAAAATGTATAATCGATGAATTTTTGGCTCGTCTTAAAATATTAGAAATCGATACTTTTTTACCGCTGACCCCATTCGACGCAACTTTATTTTATGTATATCAAGTTAAAAAATTTGTACGCTGGTGTCTGCATGGTATCAAAAGATTCTGTAATCAATGTACTATTAAAATGTATAATCGATGAATTTTTGGCTCGTCTTAAAATATTGGAAATCGATACTTTTTACCGCTGATCCTATGCGACGCAACCTTATTTTATGTATATCAAGTTAAAAAATTTGTACGCTGGTGTCTGCATGGTACCAAATGGTTCTGTAATCAATGTACTATTAAAATGTATAATCGATGAATTTTTGGCTCGTCTTAAAATATTAGAAATCGATACTTTTTTACCGCTGACCCTATGCGACGCAACCTTATTTTATGTATATCAAGTTAAATAATTTGTACGCTGGTGTCTGTTTGGTACCAAATGATTGTGTAAACAATGTACTATTAAAATGTATAATCGATGAATTTTTGGCTCGTCTTAAAATATTAGAAATCGATACTTTTTTACCGCTGACTCCATTCGACGCAACTTTATTTTATGTATATCAAGTTAAAAAATTTGTACGCTGGTGTCTGCATGCTATCAAAAGATTCTGTAATCAATGTAGTATTAAAATGTATAATCGATGAATTTTTGGCGCGTCTTAAAATATTAGAAATCGATACTTTTTTATCGCTGACCTCATTCGACGCAACTTTATTTTATGTATATCAAGTTAAAAAATTTGTACGCTGGTGTCTGTTTGGTACCAAATGGTTCTGTAATCAATGTACTATTAAAATGTATAATCAATGAATTTTTGGCTCGTCTTAAAATATTAGAATTCCATACTTTTTTACCGCTGACCCTATGCGACGCAACCTTATTTTATGTATATCAAGTTAAAAAATTTGTACGCTGGTGTCTGTTTGGTACCAAATGGTTCTGTAATCAATGTACTATTAAAATGTATAATCGATGAATTTTTGGCTCGTCTTAAAATATTAGAAATCCATACTTTTTTACCGCTGACCCTATGCGACGCAACTTTATTTTATGTATATCAAGTTAAAAAATTTGTACGCTGGTGTCTGCATGGTATCAAAAGATTCTGTAATCAATGTACTATTAAAATGTATAATCGATGAATTTTTGGCTCGTCTTAAAATATTAGAAATCGATACTTTTTTACCGCTGACCCTATGCGACGCAACCTTATTTTATGTATATCAAGTTAAATAATTTGTACGCTGGTGTCTGTTTGGTACCAAATGATTGTGTAAACAATGTACTATTAAAATGTATAATCGATGAATTTTTGGCTCGTCTTAAAATATTAGAAATCGATACTTTTTTACCGCTGACTCCATTCGACGCAACTTTATTTTATGTATATCAAGTTAAAAAATTTGTACGCTGGTGTCTGCATGCTATCAAAAGATTCTGTAATCAATGTACTATTAAAATGTATAATCGATGAATTTTTGGCTCGTCTTAAAATATTGGAAATCGATACTTTTTACCGCTGATCCTTTGCGACGCAACCTTATTTTATGTATATCAAGTTAAAAAATTTATACGCTGGTGTCTGTTTGGTACCAAATGATTCTGTAATCAATGTACTATTAAAATGTATAATCGATGAATTTTTGGCTCGTCTTTAAATATTTGAAATCGATACTTTTTTACCGCTGACCCCATTCGACGCAACTTTATTTTATGTATATCAAGTTAAAAAATTTGCACGCTGGTGTCTGTTTGGTACCAAATGATTGTGTAATCAATGTACTATTAAAATGTATAATCGATGAATTTTTGGCTCGTCTTAAAATATTAGAAATCGATACTTTTTTACCGCTGACCCTATGCGACGCATCCTTAATTTATGTATAGCAAATGAAAAAGTTTGTATGCTGTTGTCTGCTTGGTACCAAAAGATTCTGTAATCAATGTACTATTAAAATGTATAATGGATGAATTTTTGGCTCGTCTTTAAATATTAGAAATCGATACTTTTTTACCGCTGACCTCATGCGACGCAACCTTATTTTATGTATATCATGTTAAAAAATTTGTACGCAGGTGTCTGTTTGGTACCAAATGGTTCTGTAATCAATGTACTATTAAAATGTATAATCGATGAATTTTTGGCTCGTCTTAAAATATTAGAAATCGATACTTTTTTACCGCTGACCCTATGCGACGCATCCTTAATTTATGTATAGCAAATGAAAAAGTTTGTATGCTGTTGTCTACTTGGTACCAAAAGATTCTGTAATTAATGTACTATTAAAATGTATAATCGATGAATTTTTGGCTCGTCTTAAAATATTAGAAATCGATACTTTTTTACCGCTGACCCCATTCGACGCAACTTTATTTTATGTATATCAAGTTAAAAAATTTGTACACTGGTGTCTGTTTGGTACCAAATGGTTCTGTAATCAATGTACTATTAAAATGTATAATCTTAAAACTTTATTTTATGTACATCAAGTTAAAAAATTTGTACGCTGGTGTCTGCATGGTATCAAAAGATTCTGTAATCAATGTACTATTAAAATGTATAATCGATGAATTTTTGGCTCGTCTTAAAATATTAGAAATCGATACTTTTTTACCGCTGACCCTATGCGACGCAACCTTATTTTATGTATATCAAGTTAAATAATTTGTACGCTGGTGTCTGTTTGGTACCAAATGATTGTGTAAACAATGTACTATTAAAATGTATAATCGATGAATTTTTGGCTCGTCTTAAAATATTAGAAATCGATACTTTTTTACCGCTGACTCCATTCGACGCAACTTTATTTTATGTATATCAAGTTAAAAAATTTGTACGCTGGTGTCTGCATGCTATCAAAAGATTCTGTAATCAATACTATTAAAATGTATAATCGATGAATTTTTGGCTCGTCTTAAAATATTGGAAATCGATACTTTTTACCGCTGATCCTTTGCGACGCAACCTTATTTTATGTATATCAAGTTAAATAATTTGTACGCTGGTGTCTGTTTAGTACCAAATGATTGTGTAATCAATGTACTATTAAAATGTATAATCGATGAATTTTTGGCTCGTCTTAAAATATTAGAAATCGATACTTTTTTACCGCTGACCCTATGCGACGCATCCTTAATTTATGTATAGCAAATGAAAAAGTTTGTATGCTGTTGTCTGCTTGGTACCAAAAGATTCTGTAATCAATGTACTATTAAAATGTATAATGGATGAATTTTTGGCTCGTCTTTAAATATTAGAAATCGATACTTTTTTACCGCTGACCCCATGCGACGCAACCTTATTTTATGTATATCAAGTTAAAAAATTTGTACGCTGGTGTCTGTTTGGTACCAAATGGTTCTGTAATCAATGTACTATTAAAATGTATAATCGATGAATTTTTGGCTCGTCTTAAAATATTAGAATTCCATACTTTTTTACCGCTGACCCTATGCGACGCAACCTTATTTTATGTATATCAAGTTAAAAAATTTGTACGCTGGTGTCTGTTTGGTACCAAATGATTCTGTAATCAATGTACTATTAAAATGTATAATCGATGAATTTTTGGCTCGTCTTAAAATATTAGAAATCGATACTTTTTTACCGCTGACCCCATTCGACGCAACTTTATTTTATGTATATCAAGTTAAAAAATTTGTACGCTGGTGTCTGTTTGGTACCAAATGGTTCTGTAATCAATGTACTATTAAAATGTATAATCGATGAATTTTTGGCTCGTCTTAAAATATTAGAAATCGATACTTTTTTACCGCTGACCCTATGCGACGCAACCTTATTTTATGTATATCAAGTTAAATAATTTGTACGCTGGTGTCTGTTTGGTACCAAATGATTGTGTAAACAATGTACTATTAAAATGTATAATCGATGAATTTTTGGCTCGTCTTAAAATATTAGAAATCGATACTTTTTTACCGCTGACCCCATTCGACGCAACTTTATTTTATGTATATCAAGTTAAAAATTTGTACGCTGGTGTCTGTTTGGTACCAAATGGTTCTGTAATCAATGTACTATTAAAATGTATAATCGATGAATTTTTGGCTCGTCTTAAAATATTAGAAATCCATACTTTTTTACAGCTGACCCTATGCGATCCAACCTTATTTTATGTATATCAAGTTAAAAAATTTGTACGCTGGTGTCTGTTTCGTACCAAATGATTCTGTAATCAATGTACTATTAAAATGTATAATCGATGAATTTTTGGCTCATCTTAAAATATTAGAAATCGATACTTTTTTACCACTGACCCCATTCGACGCAACTTTATTTTATGTATATGAAGTTAAAAAATTTGTACGCTGGTGTCTGCATAGTATCAAAAGATTCTGTAATCAATGTACTATTGAAATGTATAATCGATGAATTTTTGGCTCGTCTTAAAATATTAGAAATCGATACTTTTTTACCGCTGACCCTATGCGACGCAACCTTATTTTATGTATATCAAGTTAAAAAATTTGTACGCTGGTGTCTGTTTGGTACCAAATGGTTCTGTAATCAATGTACTATTAAAATGTATAATCGATGAATTTTTGGCTCGTCTTAAAATATTAGAAATCCATACTTTTTTACCGCTGACCATATGCGACGCAACCTTATTTTATGTATATCAAGTTAAAAAATTTGTACGCTGGTGTCTGTTTGGTACCAAATGATTCTGTAATCAATGTACTATTAAAATGTATAATCGATGAATTTTTGGCTCGTCTTAAAATATTAGAAATCGATACTTTTTTACCGCTGACCCCATTCGACGCAACTTTATTTTATGTATATCAAGTTAAAAAATTTGTACGCTGGTGTCTGTTTGGTACCAAATGGTTCTGTAATCAATGTACTATTAAAATGTATAATCGATGAATTTTTGGCTCGTCTTAAAATATTAGAAATCCATACTTTTTTACCGCTGACCCTATGCGACGCAACCTTATTTTATGTATAGCAAGTTAAAAAATTTGTACGCTGGTGTCTGTTTGGTACCAAATGATTCTGTAATCAATGTACTATTAAAATGTATAATCGATGAATTTTTGGCTCGTCTTAAAATATTAGAAATCGATACTTTTTTACCGCTGACCCCATTCGACGCAACTTTATTTTATGTATATCAAGTTAAAAAATTTGTACGCTGGTGTCTGTTTGGTACCAAATGGTTCTGTAATCAATGTACTATTAAAATGTATAATCGATGAATTTTTGGCTCGTCTTAAAATATTAGAAATCCATACTTTTTTACCGCTGACCCTATGCGACGCAACCTTATTTTATGTATAGCAAGTTAAAAAATTTGTACGCTGGTGTCTGTTTGGTACCAAATGATTCTGTAATCAATGTACTATTAAAATGTATAATCGATGAATTTTTGGCTCGTCTTAAAATATTAGAAATCGATACTTTTTTACCGCGTACCCTATGCGACGCAACCTTATTTTATGTATATCAAGTTAAATAATTTGTACGCTGGTGTCTGTTTGGTACCAAATGATTGTGTAAACAATGTACTATTAAAATGTATAATCGATGAATTTTTGGCTCGTCTTAAAATATTAGAAATCGATACTTTTTTACCGCTGACCCCATTCGACGCAACTTTATTTTATGTATATCAAGTTAAAAATTTGTACGCTGGTGTCTGTTTGGTACCAAATGGTTCTGTAATCAATGTACTATTAAAATGTATAATCGATGAATTTTTGGCTCGTCTTAAAATATTAGAAATCGATACTTTTTTACCGCTGACCCCATTCGACGCAACTTTATTTTATGTATATCAAGTTAAAAAATTTGTACGCTGGTGTCTGCATCAAAAGATTCTGTAATCAATGTACTATTAAAATGTATAATCGATGAATTTTTGGCTCGTCTTAAAATATTGGAAATCGATACTTTTTACCGCTGATCCTATGCGACGCAACCTTATTTTATGTATATCAAGTTAAAAAATTTGTACGCTGGTGTCTGCATGGTACCAAATGGTTCTGTAATCAATGTACTATTAAAATGTATAATCGATGAATTTTTGGCTCGTCTTAAAATATTAGAAATCGATACTTTTTTACCGCTGACCCTATGCGACGCAACCTTATTTTATGTATATCAAGTTAAATAATTTGTACGCTGGTGTCTGTTTGGTACCAAATGATTGTGTAAACAATGTACTATTAAAATGTATAATCGATGAATTTTTGGCTCGTCTTAAAATATTAGAAATCGATACTTTTTTACCGCTGACTCCATTCGACGCAACTTTATTTTATGTATATCAAGTTAAAAAATTTGTACGCTGGTGTCTGCATGCTATCAAAAGATTCTGTAATCAATGTACTATTAAAATGTATAATCGATGAATTTTTGGCTCGTCTTAAAATATTAGAAATCGATACTTTTTTATCGCTGACCTCATTCGACGCAACTTTATTTTATGTATATGAAGTTAAAAAATTTGTACGCTGGTGTCTGTTTGGTACCAAATGGTTCTGTAATCAATGTACTATTAAAATGTATAATCGATGAATTTTTGGCTCGTCTTAAAATATTAGAATTCCATACTTTTTTACCGCTGACCCTATGCGACGCAACCTTATTTTATGTATATCAAGTTAAAAAATTTGTACGCTGGTGTCTGTTTGGTACCAAATGGTTCTGTAATCAATGTACTATTAAAATGTATAATCGATGAATTTTTGGCTCGTCTTAAAATATTAGAAATCCATACTTTTTTACCGCTGACCCTATGCGACGCAACCTTATTTTATGTATAGCAAGTTAAAAAATTTGTACGCTGGTGTCTGTTTGGTACCAAAAGATTCTGTAATCAATGTACTATTAAAATGTATAATCGATGAATTTTTGGCTCGTCTTAAAATATTAGAAATCGATACTTTTTTACCGCTGACCCTATGCGACGCAACCTTATTTATGTATATCAAGTTAAATAATTTGTACGCTGGTGTCTGTTTGGTACCAAATGATTGTGTAAACAATGTACTATTAAAATGTATAATCGATGAATTTTTGGCTCGTCTTAAAATATTAGAAATCGATACTTTTTTACCGCTGACTCCATTCGACGCAACTTTATTTTATGTATATCAAGTTAAAAAATTTGTACGCTGGTGTCTGCATGCTATCAAAAGATTCTGTAATCAATGTACTATTAAAATGTATAATCGATGAATTTTTGGCTCGTCTTAAAATATTGGAAATCGATACTTTTTACCGCTGATCCTTTGCGACGCAACCTTATTTTATGTATATCAAGTTAAAAAATTTGTACGCTGGTGTCTGTTTGGTACCAAATGATTCTGTAATCAATGTACTATTAAAATGTATAATCGATGAATTTTTGGCTCGTCTTTAAATATTTGAAATCGATACTTTTTTACCGCTGACCCCATTCGACGCAACTTTATTTTATGTATATCAAGTTAAAAAATTTGCACGCTGGTGTCTGTTTGGTACCAAATGATTGTGTAATCAATGTACTATTAAAATGTATAATCGATGAATTTTTGGCTCGTCTTAAAATATTAGAAATCGATACTTTTTTACCGCTGACCCTATGCGACGCATCCTTAATTTATGTATAGCAAATGAAAAAGTTTATATGCTGTTGTCTGCTTGGTACCAAAAGATTCTGTAATCAATGTACTATTAAAATGTATAATGGATGAATTTTTGGCTCGTCTTTAAATATTAGAAATCGATACTTTTTTACCGCTGACCTCATGCGACGCAACCTTATTTTATGTATATCATGTTAAAAAATTTGTACGCAGGTGTCTGTTTGGTACCAAATGGTTCTGTAATCAATGTACTATTAAAATGTATAATCGATGAATTTTTGGCTCGTCTTAAAATATTAGAAATCGATACTTTTTTACCGCTGACCCTATGCGACGCATCCTTAATTTATGTATAGCAAATGAAAAAGTTTGTATGCTGTTGTCTACTTGATACCAAAAGATTCTGTAATTAATGTACTATTAAAATGTATAATCGATGAATTTTTGGCTCGTCTTAAAATATTAGAAATCGATACTTTTTTACCGCTGACCCCATTCGACGCAACTTTATTTTATGTATATCAAGTTAAAAAATTTGTACACTGGTGTCTGTTTGGTACCAAATGGTTCTGTAATCAATGTACTATTAAAATGTATAATCGATGAATTTTTGGCTCGTCTTAAAATATTAGAAATCCATACTTTTTTACCGCTGACCCTATGCGACGCAACCTTATTTTATGTATAGCAAGTTAAAAAATTTGTACGCTGGTGTCTGTTTGGTACCAAATGATTCTGTAATCAATGTACTATTAAAATGTATAATCGATGAATTTTTGGCTCGTCTTAAAATATTAGAAATCGATACTTTTTTACCGCTGACCCTATGCGACGCAACCTTATTTTATGTATATCAAGTTAAATAATTTGTACGCTGGTGTCTGTTTGGTACCAAATGATTGTGTAAACAATGTACTATTAAAATGTATAATCGATGAATTTTTGGCTCGTCTTAAAATATTAGAAATCGATACTTTTTTACCGCTGACCCCATTCGACGCAACTTTATTTTATGTATATCAAGTTAAAAATTTGTACGCTGGTGTCTGTTTGGTACCAAATGGTTCTGTAATCAATGTACTATTAAAATGTATAATCGATGAATTTTTGGCTCGTCTTAAAATATTAGAAATCGATACTTTTTTACCGCTGACCCCATTCGACGCAACTTTATTTTATGTATATGAAGTTAAAAAATTTGTACGCTGGTGTCTGCATAGTATCAAAAGATTCTGTAATCAATGTACTATTAAAATGTATAATCGATGAATTTTTGGCTCGTCTTAAAATATTAGAAATCGATACTTTTTTACCGCTGACCCTATGCGACGCAACCTTATTTTATGTATATCAAGTTAAAAAATTTGTACGCTGGTGTCTGTTTGATACCAAATGGTTCTGTAATCAATGTACTATTAAAATGTATAATCGATGAATTTTTGGCTCGTCTTAAAATATTAGAAATCCATACTTTTTTACCGCTGACCCTATGCGACGCAACCTTATTTTATGTATATCAAGTTAAAAAATTTGTACGCTGGTGTCTGTTTGGTACCAAATGATTCTGTAATCAATGTACTATTAAAATGTATAATCGATGAATTTTTGGCTCGTCTTTAAATATTTGTAATCGATACTTTTTTACCGCTGACCCCATTCGACGCAACTTTATTTTATGTATATCAAGTTAAAAAATTTGTACGCTGGTGTCTGCATGGTATCAAAAGATTCTGTAATCAATGTACTATTAAAATGTATAATCGATGAATTTTTGGCTCGTCTTAAAATATTAGAAATCGATACTTTTTTACCGCTGACCCTATGCGACGCAACCTTATTTATGTATATCAAGTTAAATAATTTGTACGCTGGTGTCTGTTTGGTACCAAATGATTGTATAAACAATGTACTATTAAAATGTATAATCGATGAATTTTTGGCTCGTCTTAAAATATTAGAAATCGATACTTTTTTACCGCTGACTCCATTCGACGCAACTTTATTTTATGTATATCAAGTTAAAAAATTTGTACGCTGGTGTCTGCATGCTATCAAAAGATTCTGTAATCAATGTACTATTAAAATGTATAATCGATGAATTTTTGGCTCGTCTTAAAATATTGGAAATCGATACTTTTTACCGCTGATCCTTTGCGACGCAACCTTATTTTATGTATATCAAGTTAAAAAATTTGTACGCTGGTGTCTGTTTGGTACCAAATGATTCTGTAATCAATGTACTATTAAAATGTATAATCGATGAATTTTTGGCTCGTCTTTAAATATTTGAAATCGATACTTTTTTACCGCTGACCCCATTCGACGCAACTTTATTTTATGTATATCAAGTTAAAAAATTTGCACGCTGGTGTCTGCATGGTATCAAAAGATTCTGTAATCAATGTACTATTAAAATGTATAATCGATGAATTTTTGGCTCGTCTTAAAATATTAGAAATCGATACTTTTTTACCGCTGACCCTATGCGACGCAACCTTATTTTATGTATATCAAGTTAAATAATTTGTACGCTGGTGTCTGTTTAGTACCAAATGATTGTGTAATCAATGTACTATTAAAATGTATAATCGATGAATTTTTGGCTCGTCTTAAAATATTAGAAATCGATACTTTTTTACCGCTGACCCTATGCGACGCATCCTTAATTTATGTATAGCAAATGAAAAAGTTTGTATGCTGTTGTCTGCTTGGTACCAAAAGATTCTGTAATCAATGTACTATTAAAATGTATAATCGATGAATTTTTGGCTCGTCTTAAAATATTAGAAATCGATACTTTTTTACCGCTGACCCTATGCGACGCATCCTTAATTTATGTATAGCAAATGAAAAAGTTTGTATGCTGTTGTCTGTTTGGTACCAAATGGTTCTGTAATCAATGTACTATTAAAATGTATAATCGATGAATTTTTGGCTCGTCTTAAAATATTAGAAATCCATACTTTTTTACCGTTGACCCTATGCGACGCAACCTTATTTTATGTATAGCAAGTTAAAAAATTTGTACGCTGGTGTCTGTTTGGTACCAAAAGATTCTGTAATCAATGTACTATTAAAATGTATAATCGATGAATTTTTGGCTCGTCTTAAAATATTAGAAATCGATACTTTTTTACCGCTGACCCTATGCGACGCAACCTTATTTTATGTATATCAAGTTAAATAATTTGTACGCTGGTGTCTGTTTGGTACCAAATGATTGTGTAAACAATGTACTATTAAAATGTATAATCGATGAATTTTTGGCTCGTCTTAAAATATTAGAAATCGATACTTTTTTACCGCTGACTCCATTCGACGCAACTTTATTTTATGTATATCAAGTTAAAAAATTTGTACGCTGGTGTCTGCATGCTATCAAAAGATTCTGTAATCAATGTACTATTAAAATGTATAATCGATGAATTTTTGGCTCGTCTTAAAATATTGGAAATCGATACTTTTTACCGCTGATCCTTTGCGACGCAACCTTATTTTATGTATATCAAGTTAAAAAATTTGTACGCTGGTGTCTGTTTGGTACCAAATGATTCTGTAATCAATGTACTATTAAAATGTATAATCGATGAATTTTTGGCTCGTCTTTAAATATTTGAAATCGATACTTTTTTACCGCTGACCCCATTCGACGCAACTTTATTTTATGTATATCAAGTTAAAAAATTTGCACGCTGGTGTCTGTTTGGTACCAAATGATTGTGTAATCAATGTACTATTAAAATGTATAATCGATGAATTTTTGGCTCGTCTTAAAATATTAGAAATCGATACTTTTTTACCGCTGACCCTATGCGACGCATCCTTAATTTATGTATAGCAAATGAAAAAGTTTGTATGCTGTTGTCTGCTTGGTACCAAAAGATTCTGTAATCAATGTACTATTAAAATGTATAATGGATGAATTTTTGGCTCGTCTTTAAATATTAGAAATCGATACTTTTTTACCGCTGACCTCATGCGACGCAACCTTATTTTATGTATATCATGTTAAAAAATTTGTACGCAGGTGTCTGTTTGGTACCAAATGGTTCTGTAATCAATGTACTATTAAAATGTATAATCGATGAATTTTTGGCTCGTCTTAAAATATTAGAAATCGATACTTTTTTACCGCTGACCCTATGCGACGCATCCTTAATTTATGTATAGCAAATGAAAAAGTTTGTATGCTGTTGTCTACTTGGTACCAAAAGATTCTGTAATTAATGTACTATTAAAATGTATAATCGATGAATTTTTGGCTCGTCTTAAAATATTAGAAATCGATACTTTTTTACCGCTGACCCCATTCGACGCAACTTTATTTTATGTATATCAAGTTAAAAAATTTGTACACTGGTGTCTGTTTGGTACCAAATGGTTCTGTAATCAATGTACTATTAAAATGTATAATCGATGAATTTTTGGCTCGTCTTAAAATATTAGAAATCCATACTTTTTTACCGCTGACCCTATGCGACGCAACCTTATTTTATGTATAGCAAGTTAAAAAATTTGTACGCTGGTGTCTGTTTGGTACCAAATGATTCTGTAATCAATGTACTATTAAAATGTATAATCGATGAATTTTTGGCTCGTCTTAAAATATTAGAAATCGATACTTTTTTACCGCTGACCCTATGCGACGCAACCTTATTTTATGTATATCAAGTTAAATAATTTGTACGCTGGTGTCTGTTTGGTACCAAATGATTGTGTAAACAATGTACTATTAAAATGTATAATCGATGAATTTTTGGCTCGTCTTTAAATATTTGAAATCGATACTTTTTTACCGCTGACCCCATTCGACGCAACTTTATTTTATGTATATCAAGTTAAAAAATTTGCACGCTGGTGTCTGTTTGGTACCAAATGATTGTGTAATCAATGTACTATTGAAATGTATAATCGATGAATTTTTGGCTCGTCTTAAAATATTAGAAATCGATACTTTTTTACCGCTGACCCTATGCGACGCATCCTTAATTTATGTATAGCAAATGAAAAAGTTTGTATGCTGTTGTCTGCTTGGTACCAAAAGATTCTGTAATCAATGTACTATTAAAATGTATAATGGATGAATTTTTGGCTCGTCTTTAAATATTAGAAATCGATACTTTTTTACCGCTGACCTCATGCGACGCAACCTTATTTTATGTATATCATGTTAAAAAATTTGTACGCAGGTGTCTGTTTGGTACCAAATGGTTCTGTAATCAATGTACTATTAAAATGTATAATCGATGAATTTTTGGCTCGTCTTAAAATATTAGAAATCGATACTTTTTTACCGCTGACCCTATGCGACGCATCCTTAATTTATGTATAGCAAATGAAAAAGTTTGTATGCTGTTGTCTACTTGGTACCAAAAGATTCTGTAATTAATGTACTATTAAAATGTATAATCGATGAATTTTTGGCTCGTCTTAAAATATTAGAAATCGATACTTTTTTACCGCTGACCCCATTCGACGCAACTTTATTTTATGTATATCAAGTTAAAAAATTTGTACACTGGTGTCTGTTTGGTACCAAATGGTTCTGTAATCAATGTACTATTAAAATGTATAATCGATGAATTTTTGGCTCGTCTTAAAATATTAGAAATCGATACTTTTTTACCGCTGACCCTATGCGACGCAACCTTATTTTATGTATATCAAGTTAAATAATTTGTACGCTGGTGTCTGTTTGGTACCAAATGATTGTGTAAACAATGTACTATTAAAATGTATAATCGATGAATTTTTGGCTCGTCTTAAAATATTAGAAATCGATACTTTTTTACCGCTGACCCCATTCGACGCAACTTTATTTTATGTATATCAAGTTAAAAAATTTGTACGCTGGTGTCTGCATGGTATCAAAAGATTCTGTAATCAATGTACTATTAAAATGTATAATCGATGAATTTTTGGCTCGTCTTAAAATATTAGAAATCGATACTTTTTTACCGCTGACCCTATGCGACGCAACCTTATTTATGTATATCAAGTTAAATAATTTGTACGCTGGTGTCTGTTTGGTACCAAATGATTGTGTAAACAATGTACTATTAAAATGTATAATCGATGAATTTTTGGCTCGTCTTAAAATATTAGAAATCGATACTTTTTTACCGCTGACTCCATTCGACGCAACTTTATTTTATGTATATCAAGTTAAAAAATTTGTACGCTGGTGTCTGCATGCTATCAAAAGATTCTGTAATCAATGTACTATTAAAATGTATAATCGATGAATTTTTGGCTCGTCTTAAAATATTGGAAATCGATACTTTTTACCGCTGATCCTTTGCGACGCAACCTTATTTTATGTATATCAAGTTAAAAAATTTGTACGCTGGTGTCTGTTTGGTACCAAATGATTCTGTAATCAATGTACTATTAAAATGTATAATCGATGAATTTTTGGCTCGTCTTTAAATATTTGAAATCGATACTTTTTTACCGCTGACCCCATTCGACGCAACTTTATTTTATGTATATCAAGTTAAAAAATTTGCACGCTGGTGTCTGCATGGTATCAAAAGATTCTGTAATCAATGTACTATTAAAATGTATAATCGATGAATTTTTGGCTCGTCTTAAAATATTAGAAATCGATACTTTTTTACCGCTGACCCTATGCGACGCAACCTTATTTTATGTATATCAAGTTAAATAATTTGTACGCTGGTGTCTGTTTAGTACCAAATGATTGTGTAATCAATGTACTATTAAAATGTATAATCGATGAATTTTTGGCTCGTCTTAAAATATTAGAAATCGATACTTTTTTACCGCTGACCTTATGCGACGCATCCTTAATTTATGTATAGCAAATGAAAAAGTTTGTATGCTGTTGTCTGCTTGGTACCAAAAGATTCTGTAATCAATGTACTATTAAAATGTATAATGGATGAATTTTTGGCTCGTCTTAAAATATTAGAAATCGATACTTTTTTACCGCTGACCCTATGCGACGCAACCTTATTTTATGTATATCAAGTTAAAAAATTTGTACGCTGGTGTCTGTTTGGTACCAAATGGTTCTGTAATCAATGTACTATTAAAATGTATAATCGATGAATTTTTGGCTCGTCTTAAAATATTAGAAATCCATACTTTTTTACCGCTGACCCTATGCGACGCAACCTTATTTTATGTATATCAAGTTAAATAATTTGTACGCTGGTGTCTGTTTGGTACCAAATGATTGTGTAAACAATGTACTATTAAAATGTATAATCGATGAATTTTTGGCTCGTCTTAAAATATTAGAAATCGATACTTTTTTACCGCTGACTCCATTCGACGCAACTTTATTTTATGTATATCAAGTTAAAAAATTTGTACGCTGGTGTCTGCATGCTATCAAAAGATTCTGTAATCAATGTACTATTAAAATGTATAATCGATGAATTTTTGGCTCGTCTTAAAATATTGGAAATCGATACTTTTTACCGCTGATCCTTTGCGACGCAACCTTATTTTATGTATATCAAGTTAAAAAATTTGTACGCTGGTGTCTGCATGGTATCAAAAGATTCTGTAATCAATGTACTATTAAAATGTATAATGGATGAATTTTTGGCTCGTCTTTAAATATTAGAAATCGATACTTTTTTACCGCTGACCCCATTCGACGCAACCTTATTTTATGTATATCAAGTTAAAAAATTTGTAAGCAGGTGTCTGTTTGGTACCAAATGGTTCTGTAATCAATGTACTATTAAAATGTATAATCGATGAATTTTTGGCTCGTCTTAAAATATTAGAATTCCATACTTTTTTATCGCTGACCCTATGCGACGCAACCTTATTTTATGTATATCAAGTTAAAAAATTTGTACGCTGGTGTCTGTTTGGTACCAAATGATTCTGTAATCAATGTACTATTAAAATGTATAATCGATGAATTTTTGGCTCGTCTTAAAATATTAGAAATCGATACTTTTTTACCGCTGACCCCATTCGACGCAACTTTATTTTATGTATATCAAGTTAAAAAATTTGTACGCTGGTGTCTGTTTGGTACCAAATGGTTCTGTAATCAATGTACTATTAAAATGTATAATCGATGAATTTTTGGCTCGTCTTAAAATATTAGAATTCCATACTTTTTTACCGCTGACCCTATGCGACGCAACCTTATTTTATGTATATCAAGTTAAAAAATTTGTACGCTGGTGTCTGTTTGGTACCAAATGATTCTGTAATCAATGTACTATTAAAATGTATAATCGATGAATTTTTGGCTCGTCTTAAAATATTAGAAATCGATACTTTTTTACCGCTGACCCCATTCGACGCAACTTTATTTTATGTATATCAAGTTAAAAAATTTGTACGCTGGTGTCTGCATGGTATCAAAAGATTCTGTAATCAATGTACTATTAAAATGTATAATCGATGAATTTTTGATTCGTCTTAAAATATTGGAAATCGATACTTTTTACCGCTGATCCTATGCGACGCAACCTTATTTTATGTATATCAAGTTAAAAAATTTGTACGCTGGTGTCTGCATGGTACCAAATGGTTCTGTAATCAATGTACTATTAAAATGTATAATCGATGAATTTTTGGCTCGTCTTAAAATATTAGAAATCGATACTTTTTTACCGCTGACCCTATGCGACGCATCCTTAATTTATGTATAGCAAATGAAAAAGTTTGTACGCTGTTGTCTGCTTGGTACCAAAAGATTCTGTAATCAATGTACTATTAAAATGTATAATGGATGAATTTTTGGCTCGTCTTTAAATATTAGAAATCGATACTTTTTTACCGCTGACCCCATGCGACGCAACCTTATTTTATGTATATCAAGTTAAAAAATTTGTACGCTGGTGTCTGTTTGGTACCAAATGGTTCTGTAATCAATGTACTATTAAAATGTATAATCGATGAATTTTTGGCTCGTCTTAAAATATTAGAATTCCATACTTTTTTACCGCTGACCCTATGCGACGCAACCTTATTTTATGTATATCAAGTTAAAAAATTTGTACGCTGTTGTCTGCTTGGTACCAAAAGATTCTGTAATCAATGTACTATTAAAATGTATAATGGATGAATTTTTGGCTCGTCTTTAAATATTAGAAATCGATACTTTTTTACCGCTGACCCCATGCGACGCAATCTTATTTTATGTATATCAAGTTAAAAAATTTGTACGCTGGTGTCTGTTTGGTACCAAATGGTTCTGTAATCAATGTACTATTAAAATGTATAATGGATGAATTTTTGGCTCGTCTTTAAATATTAGAAATCGATACTTTTTTACCGCTGACCCCATGCGACGCAACCTTATTTTATGTATATCAAGTTAAAAAATTTGTACGCTGGTGTCTGTTTGGTACCAAATGGTTCTGTAATCAATGTACTATTAAAATGTATAATCGATGAATTTTTGGCTCGTCTTAAAATATTAGAATTCCATACTTTTTTACCGCTGACCCTATGCGACGCAACCTTATTTTATGTATATCAAGTTAAAAAATTTGTACGCTGGTGTCTGTTTGGTACCAAATGATTCTGTAATCAATGTACTATTAAAATGTATAATCGATGAATTTTTGGCTCGTCTTAAAATATTAGAAATCCATACTTTTTTACCGCTGACCCTATGCGACGCAACTTTATTTTATGTATATCAAGTTAAAAAATTTGTACGCTGGTGTCTGTTTGGTACCAAATGGTTCTGTAATCAATGTACTATTAAAATGTATAATCGATGAATTTTTGGCTCGTCTTAAAATATTGGAAATCGATACTTTTTACCGCTGATCCTATGCGACGCAACCTTATTTTATGTATATCAAGTTAAAAAATTTGTACGCTGGTACCAAATGATTCTGTAATCAATGTACTATTAAAATGTATAATCGATGAATTTTTGGCTCGTCTTAAAATATTAGAAATCGATACTTTTTTACCGCTGACCTCATTCGACGCAACTTTATTTTATGTATATCAAGTTAAAAAATTTGTACGATGGTGTCTGTTTGGTACCAAATGGTTCTGTAATCAATGTACTATTAAAATGTATAATCGATGAATTTTTGGCTCGTCTTAAAATATTAGAAATCCATACTTTTTTACCGCTGACCCTATGCGACGCAACCTTATTTTATGTATAGCAAGTTAAAAAATTTGTACGCTGGTGTCTGTTTGGTACCAAATGATTCTGTAATCAATGTACTATTAAAATGTATAATCGATGAATTTTTGGCTCGTCTTTAAATATTTGTAATCGATACTTTTTTACCGCTGACCCTATGCGACGCATCCTTAATTTATGTATAGCAAATGAAAAAGTTTGTACGATGTTGTCTGCTTGGTACCAAAAGATTCTGTAATCAATGTACTATTAAAATGTATAATGGATGAATTTTTGGCTCGTCTTTAAATATTAGAAATCGATACTTTTTTACCGCTGACCCCATGCGACGCAACCTTATTTTATGTATATCAAGTTAAAAAATTTGTACGCTGGTGTCTGTTTGGTACCAAATGGTTCTGTAATCAATGTACTATTAAAATGTATAATCGATGAATTTTTGGCTCGTCTTAAAATATTAGAATTCCATACTTTTTTACCGCTGACCCTATGCGACGCAACCTTATTTTATGTATATCAAGTTAAAAAATTTGTACGCTGGTGTCTGTTTGGTACCAAATGATTCTGTAATCAATGTACTATTAAAATGTATAATCGATGAATTTTTGGCTCGTCTTAAAATATTAGAAATCGATACTTTTTTACCGCTGACCTCATTCGACGCAACTTTATTTTATGTATATCAAGTTAAAAAATTTGTACGCTGGTGTCTGTTTGGTACCAAATGGTTCTGTAATCAATGTACTATTAAAATGTATAATCGATGAATTTTTGGCTCGTCTTAAAATATTAGAATTCCATACTTTTTTACCGCTGACCCTATGCGACGCAACCTTATTTTATGTATATCAAGTTAAAAAATTTGTACGCTGGTGTCTATTTGGTACCAAATGATTCTGTAATCAATGTACTATTAAAATGTATAATCGATGAATTTTTGGCTCGTCTTAAAATATTAGAAATCGATACTTTTTTACCGCTGACCTCATTCGACGCAACTTTATTTTATGTATATCAAGTTAAAAAATTTGTACGATGGTGTCTGTTTGGTACCAAATGGTTCTGTAATCAATGTACTATTAAAATGTATAATCGATGAATTTTTGGCTCGTCTTAAAATATTAGAAATCCATACTTTTTTACCGCTGACCCTATGCGACGCAACCTTATTTTATGTATAGCAAGTTAAAAAATTTGTACGCTGGTGTCTGTTTGGTACCAAATGATTCTGTAATCAATGTACTATTAAAATGTATAATCGATGAATTTTTGGCTCGTCTTTAAATATTTGTAATCGATACTTTTTTACCGCTGACCCTATGCGACGCATCCTTAATTTATGTATAGCAAATGAAGAAGTTTGTACGCTGTTGTCTGCTTGGTATCAAAAGATTCAAAGGAAAACTCACAAAAGCGATAATTTAATTTGAAAGATTCGTTTCGCACATAGATCAAGTCCTTCGCAGTGATGCAAGATTTCACGCGCGACAGCCACTTCGCGACAGCCATCTTGCAGTGGAGGGGGTAGGTCGGCAGCGCAGAGCGCACCGAAAAGATGAGAATCCTTGTCCTTCGAACATATGTAGAAGAGGACAGGTATATCTTTTGTCCTTTATTTTCTTTTGATAGAATAGAGCGAATTCGGAATACTGGCGATAGCGAGTAGGCGATGCGACCCAATATGCAAAAGGAAAATATAAAATATAAAAAATATATTTAATATTATAAAATAATATTAATAAAATTAATATATGTAGAATCGGAGGATCTATATTTTAAGACCTTTTTTTGACTTTTATTATTTCCAGATTTGTCGTTGTAGCTACATTTTGTTCTATTGTCTTTTAACATATGAACTCGTATCAAAAAAAAAAGAAAAGAGAGAACGCCAACTACTAAGGGAAATTTACGACGTCCGCGTTTTTCATGCCTGGCCGTCATACAGAGGACCGACCGTCATATGGAGAACGCGAAGGGTTCGGTCTAGCCTGCGTAGACAATGCATATAATTGTATACGTATATATTTATTTATATATATATATTTATTATATATTTATATACACAATTTTCTTACATGCTTATAAGCATGACGTCTTTTAAATAAAATGTATTATTAATAAGACGAGGGACCAGGTATGTCGGCAACATCAGCGTCTGCAGCATGTAGCTTTAAAATATTTTTTTATTTTTTTTACAGTAGTAGCATATAATTTGTCCGCCGACATAAGAAACAAATGTTTTTCATTAACTTGCATGTTTATAGCTGTTTCTCCCCTCGTCTTTAATGCAGATTTAAATACACAAATAGCATTAACAGAAGCCGACGAAAATTTATTACGTTTTTTTGTTTTTACATTATTTAAAAGAGAAAACATTCTCTCCGGATCGGCATTAGAATTTGGAAGCGATCTAATAGTATTTATAACATTTTTTAAATTAGGATATTTAGCATTATTATTGGTGTCTCGACGTTGTAAAATTTCTTTCCAAGCATTATCAAAATTTAATTTAGTGAGGCTTTGTTTTTCTTCCATTGTAAAATCTAATGCTAATGCAATCCATTCTTTTTTTAAAGCATCTTCATCAAAACCGCTAATAGTTTTAATGACGAAAGAAACGTTATTGAATGATGTTTCTCTATTATAAAATAAGCTTACAAATGGTTGAAAAACTATTAATTGTGATAAAAATGTGTCATTTATTGGTAATCTTTTACGAATTTCTTCTGCAGCAGTCACATAAAATGTTAAACAATTTTCTCGAATAATTTTAACAATGTCTACGTGACCTTCCAGTAGTAATTCGTTAAGATATTCCTCACATTCTGAACCCAAAGTAACTTCATTAAGATCTTTTTGATTCTCCTTTAGAGAGAATGCAATATTTTCAGAAAATGGTTGTAAATGCTCTTCTTTTAAAAAATTTTTGCAGATTTGGAAAAAAAATTTTTTGGATTTTGGTTGTAATAAATGAATTCTGGTTTCTAATGCTTGAAAAAATGCATTAAATGCATTAAAGAAATTTAAAGTATATTTTAAAAAAAGAAAATAACCTTTTTTTCTACGTTGTTCATCATAGACAGTAGATATTCTCCAGAATTTTTTTTTTCCCTTACAACCATTTCGGTAAGAAAATATTTAATTGTATCCCAAGATTCAAGAAGTCGTTCGACACATAAATAATGAGACAGCCAGCGTGTATCACATAATTTTAATATTTTGCGATTTGTTTTTTGGAAACATTCACAAAATTCTCTGAAAATTGCTGTACGTTTTGGGCTGCTGTTCAAATAATTAGAAATTTTTTTTATAAATTCATTGCAATACGCAGGTATTTTATTACATGCAGTATGCGCTGCTAATGCAGCGGAGTGGCAAGGGCATGTTAAAGTTAGTAAACGTGGACATAGTTCTTCCAACTTTTTTTTGAACAATAAATATTTCCCTATCATAACAGATGCGTTATCGCACGATAAGGCAACAATATTTGGAAATGGTATCTGCAGTTTCCACATTTCACATTTAAATGCCTGAAACAACTTTTCTGCGCTTGAATCTTTGGCATCAATATCGATTAATTTGACTAATTGCGAGCGAACATCTAATGTCTCCGAATCAACGTATCGGACAAAAAAGTCATCCATTTATCTATATATATAAGTGCCGTCCGTCTGTCTGTCTGTCTGTATGTACGCGAACTCCTTCCACATTTGTGGACCGATTTTTGTGAAACAGGTACCAAAATGTTGCAAATTTTTCGGGGGTGGCTGCTGTGGGGTTTATTTTAATTTTAAAAAAAATTTTTTTTTTCTCAAAAAGGAGGGTATGTTTTCCTGAAAATAATTTTTTTACAGATTTTTATGCCATTTACGCCAATGTGTTTAGGGTGTTCCAAAACATTGTATGTGGGTGGTTGCGTAGGTTTTGCCCACCCACGCAACCACCCAAATAACCAACCAACGCACTTATAGATTTGTTCACCGATTTTCAATAAATTTCTTAAAAAAATTCAGCAAATTTTTCGGTGATGGCTACTATATATGTGATTTTTTTAACCCACCCTCGCAACCACCCACGCACCCACCTACGCACTCATACATTTGTTAACCGATTTTCAATAAATTGGTTCCAAAATTTCGTTAATTATTCGGGGATGGCTACTATATGTGATTTTTTTGGTTTTACACCTTCACCCACGCACCCACCCAAGCAATCACATATTTATTAACCGATGTTTTCGAAATTGGTAGTAAAATTTTCGATATTTTTAAGGGATGACCATTATGGTTATTTTAAAGTTTTGCCCACCAACGCAACCACCCACGCACCAACCTACGCAATCATATATTTTTTTATCTATTTGCATGAAATTGTTAACAAAATTTATCAAATTTTTCGGGGATGGCTATTATTTTTGATTTTTTTTAACAAACCCTCGCAACCACCCACGCACCCACCCACGTACTAATACATTTGTTCACTGATTTTCATGAAATTGGTGAACGATTCGAAATTGGTATTAAAATTTTCAAATTTTTAATTTTTTAAGTTTTGCAAACACACGCAACCACCCACACACCCACCCACGCACTCATAAATTTGTTAACCGATTTTCACCAAATTGGTACCACAATTTCGAAAATTATTCATGGATAAATATTATATGTGAACGCATCCACTCACGCATCCACACACGCATTCACAAAAATTTTTCAAAGATGGTTAGTGTATGTGTTTTTTTTAAATTATGTCTAAATACGCACCCACCAACGCACCCACTCACGAATTTACAAATTTATTGACCGATTTTTAAGAAATTTGTAGCAAAATTTAGCAAATTAATTAGAGATGGCTACTATGTGGTTTTTTTTAATTTTACACCCCAACTCACCCACCCACGCATCTAATTCACGCATTGGCGTGATTGTTAAATGTTGTTATTAAGTAAGAGCATTTATTTATTAATGTATTGTTTTTTTTAAATCGTAAAAAATTTTTAAATTATTTTGTTCAATTAGATTTTGCAAAAATCACCCCTTAGAGGTGATGAGTATTATTTACATGTGATTTCAGAAATGACTATCTATTTATCTATATCTATATATATTAGTAGCTGGTTTCACATATTAAATGTCATCATTGATCAAACGAATACAAATCAATTTGAAAATAAAATCATGGAAGAAAATAATATACCGAAAGAAATAGAAAAAGAAATTGAAGAATTTCTAAATGGTAAATATAAATAATAATTAATTTATTTAAATAAAATTATTTTTTTTTAAATTTGTTAAATGTTTTATTTAAATTAATATATTATCACATTAACATATAATCTAATATATTTTTTAATTAAAAAATTTCAGTAATTGAAGATGATCAAATTAATACAAATGAATTTGAAAATTCAAATGTTGAAGAAAATAATATACCGAAAGAAATAGAAATATCAACAGAAATTGAAGAATTTCAAAATGGTAAAAATATAAACAATAATTAATTTATTTAAATAAAATGATATTTTTTTATAAATTTGTCAATCGTTTTATTTAAATTAATATTATTACATATATATAAAGATATAACCTAATCTATATATATAAATAAAAAATTTCAGTACTT
The DNA here is from genome assembly GCF_030444845.1 of Prenolepis imparis. Classification (NCBI taxonomy): domain Eukaryota; kingdom Metazoa; phylum Arthropoda; class Insecta; order Hymenoptera; family Formicidae; genus Prenolepis; species Prenolepis imparis. Next base: position 669,443 of record NW_028141178.1, on the reverse strand, counting down.
GAAGATGGGCTAGATGATTTATTAATAATGGCATTAGAAGAATTTGAAAAACGAGAGGAACTAAAGAAGGAGGAGTGTATTAAGAATCAATTTAAAGATAAATTTCAGAAAAAAAATAAAAAGCGGAAAGGAGATAATAATGATAATGATGAAAAAAAGGATAAAAAAAATAAAAAAAAATAATTTTGTATAAAATAATTATTTAAATTATTAAATATGTGTATTTTTTACATGTTTAGATATTTAATAAAAATTATATATTAAAAATTTTTATTTGTTAATTATGATTTTATTTGATAATAATGATAATGATGAAAAAAAGGATAAAAAAAATTAAAAAAAATAATTTTGTATAAAATAATTATTTAAATTATTAAATATGTGTATTTTTTACATGTTTAGATATTTAATAAAAATTATATATTAAAAATTTTTATTTGTTAATTATTATTTAATAAAATTCGCTGCTTTTTAAATTTCTATAAGCTAAATTAATTATTTATTCAAAATTAATAGAATAAATATTACAACTTTTGTTTGAGATATGCCCAAATATAATATTAATAATTAAATTTTCAACAATTTGCAATATGGGATACGTAACAATAACAGTAATATTATATGTAAAAATTATAGTTTACAAAAATTAATTTAAAAAAATTAATAAACTAACATCATAAATAGTAAAAATAACAAACAATAATAAAACTAAAAAAGTAATAAATAAATAATAAAAAAAAATAATATTTATAATTTAATAACAATAAAATATTTATTTAATAATAAATTAAAAATAAAAAAATAATATTAATTGTATTAATAATAATTTATTTATATAAATAAATAATTATTTATTTATGTAAATAAATTATTATTAATATTATTAATATTATTTTTTTATTATTAATTTATTATTAAATAAATATTTTATTGTTATTAATATTATAAATATTCAGGAAAACATACCCTCCTCTATGAGAAAAAAAAAAAATTTTTTTAAATGAAAATAAACCCCACAGCAGCCACCCCCGAAAAATTTGCAACATTTTGTTACCTGTTTCACAAAAATCGGTCCACAAATGTGGAAGGAGTTCGCGTACATACAGACAGACAGACAGACGGACGGCACTTATATATATAGATGTTCGCGGAACGCGAATCTGCGTAAATCGGGGAGGAGAAAAGAATCGTGCAGTCCACAGGACGTAACACCCCCCATCTTAGACAAATGTTGGGGGTGTAACACAACATTTGCAAAAAAGAAATGAAAAATTTTCGATTATTTTCTTGCCGCGATTTACGAATATCGGTAGAAAGAACCACATTTAACCCGTTGGTTAATTGTGCTTCCTTTAGTTAACATGTATCTCTTTTTTTTTAAAAGGAGGAAAGAAAGAGGCGACCACCAAAACCCCTTCCTTATTCTTTCGTTCTTTTCTTACATTTTTTTTTATTTTATTTTATTACCGGTAAGGACGCGTTTCGTGCGCGTGGAATCTTTTTCCCTTTATTTGTCCATATCGATAAATAGGAGGTGTGAAATATTTTTGAAATAACACGCGGTTTACTGCCTGATCGTTGTCAGTGATTTATGGTTGTTTCCTTTTACCGTTCTTCTTTCCTTCTGGGAAACACAGCTTGGCCCCATCCGTCTACCAGGTGTTCGTAGTTAACGTATAAAAATTCTTCTATACATTCGATACATTCTTCTGCAGGTTTTATTAGTACGATTATTATTTCGCACTTAGTGCAGTTTGTTTGGTTGTCTGCTGAGTCCTTATGGGCTAGATTGTGGGGTGGTAGTGTCATACTCCTCCTTGGTTGATATTTTATTATAACATTCTTGGCAGATTTTAGAGTAGTCTTCAGTATTTTGATAGATGTTCCCCCGTGCTTGTATGACACATCGGATTTCCATCAATTTTAAATAAGTTTCAGGGTGATCTTGTGGTCTCACGCCGTCGATGGGTCTTTGCCGTATTTCTTCTGTTATTTCAGGAGTCCATTGGAGTTGATGATATATTGGCATTATTATACTGGAACTGACGATCAGGTAGTTTTTCTATAGAATGGAAAATGATTCCACGTTCACGATTACGAAGAATATTAAACTAAAATATTGGTGTATACGTGTTGGTTATATATATATATATATATATATATATATATGTTTTCATTTATAAGGCGGGTTCGACGTCGGCTGTGATTTTTGTGTGCAGCTCTGCATCCTAGTTTGACAAGTACTCTAACGTTGTATGCTCTGTTGAATTCGCTGTCGGTTTTCATATGTAGTTTTACGAGTGCCGCTCCTTGTCTCAAGGGATGTATGATGTTAATCCATCCTTGTTATTTTTCTAGAAGGAGTTGACATAAGGCGTGTCCTCCTGGGCCAAGTGGTTTTGTTGGTGGGGGCCTTGGTATAGGCTAACCCGCAGATAATGGCCTGCCATGGCAATTCTTTGAATCTATCTTCTAGGATGTAAACATCGTTCGCGTGGTACCAGGTTGTCCTGCTCCAGTCGCCTAGTACTACTTGGACCATCCAGATAGGCTTGTCGATGCTTCTGATGAAGCCGCGTTTCCACGTTTATTATTAGATATTGGTTTGATGTGCGATATTCGTAAACGATTAGGATGTACTATGCGGCTGTTTTTCTTTATTTTGATCTTTACATTATTTTTATTTAATATCTCTAAAATTTCATGAGGTCCGGTATACTGGTCTCCGAATTTACCTGGTTTCGGTCCTTTTAACAAGAATACCTGATCTCCGGGTTTAAAGGTCTGAGGGTTTAATTTTTTGTCGTAATATTTTTTTGATTTGACTTTTGCTGTTACTACGTTTTCGCGCGCATTACGTTGAATCGTGTGAAGTTGTGTGACAAGATTTATTAAATAGTCTTCATAATTTGCTAATTTATCTTCAGGTGGAAGAAGTTCATTTGACGGAACTCGTGCTATTTTTCCGAAAACTAGTTCGTACGGAGTGTGTTTTGTGGCTTCGTGTATGTACGCTAGTATTATAATTGAACATAGCTAATCCGATCCATCTGTCCCATTGTTTTTGCTCGTTTGCGTATTGTTTTAAGTATTCGCTGAGTGCGTGATGTGATCTCTCCAATGATCCGTTTGATTGAGGATGAAAAGCTGTTATGCGAAATTTTCGTATTTTGAATAATTTGGCAATTTTCTTCATTAAATCGCTAATAAAATTTCTTCCTTGATCTGTAAGTATAGCTTTCGGCGCTCCGAGCACGCAAATAAAACGGTCTACAAAGGCTTCCGCAATGGTTTCTGAGGTTTGGTCGTAGGGTAGCGGTATCCCCATACAATATTTTGTTAGCTGATCTTGTAATGTTAATATATGACGTTGCCTCTTTCGGTCTTAGGTAGTGGGCCTACGATATCCATAGCTACTTTATCAAGCGAAGTGCCAGGCGTGTCTGTGATTATCATTGGTTGTTTTGTTTTAACTCGAACGAGTTTTTTCAGTTGACATTGTAAACATTGTTGTATGTGTTTTTGAACGTCTGATTTCAAATTTTCCCAATAATAATTGTGTTTAATTCTATTATATGTTTTGGTTACTCCGCGGTGTCCTCCTGTTGGTGAGCAATGCATTTCGTCGATTATGACAGAACGCAAATCCTTCGGTAGATATTTAATTTGTCCATTGCAAATAATTATTTTCGTAGTTGAGTTAATAAATATCAATTGTAGTTGTACCTTGATATTGTTCCAGGGAACGTTATTAATGAAATCGGTTTTTGCAATGCTAATTGTTTCTAATTTTAAATTTTTGATAACGTTATTTAAATCTTTCAAGGTTTTTAAGATGTGATCTAGAGTTGCCGTAGGGCCTACTCGTTGTTCGTCGTTAACAGGTAGCGCGATATGATAGTAATGTTTGTATTTTATGACCTTGGCTTTGCCCAAGGTAAGAGATCCTAAATTTGGTAGTTCGTTTCGCTCGGAAAGTTTCTGAGATCCTGAGTCTAAAGGATTTCCTTGGGTGTCGACAAAATATGCTACGTTATCTTTTCGTAGGAATAATAATTCGCGAGAATCTATGATGTTGCTTTTAATTATTTTATTTTCGATAATTCTGGGTTTCGCTTTCCTTGCCTTTAGATTTTGATTTATAATGTCTTCTTCGTCTTCTTCTTCCTCTTCGGTGTCGAGGTCCTTGTCTGATGTGTCGTTTTTTTCTTTGTTTTGTTCAATATTATCTTCTTCCTTAGTGGTTTTTTGTTTATTACCTTGTCCTGCAGTTTGGCTTCTTGTCTGTATCTTGTCTATTCTGTCTTGTTTAGGTGGATCGTGTATTAATACTTTTTCTGTAGTTTGTATTATGGTCGGTTCATTTATTTCTTCGAGTGTAAAAGGTATAGAATCGTTATTGTTTTTGACAAAATTAGCTTCAGGTATGGGTTCTTCGTTATCTGAGAGATATAAATGAAAATCGTCTTCCTCTTCTTCTTCTTCGCTATCTGATTCTTCTAACATTTTTGAAATTATTTCTGCATCTGCGGGGTTGTTTGGATTTAAGGTTTTTCTTTCTTTTATTAGTTTACAATCGATTTCTTCTAGATTTATTGGATTTCTTGATAATGCGTCTGCATTTACGTTAGTTATTCCTGCCTTATATACGACATCGTAATCGTATTCGGCTAATTTTAGTCTCCAGCGTAATATTCGCATGTTTGCGTCTTGAGCATTTTTAAACCATAATAATGGTTTATGATCGGTGACTAATGTAAATTTTCTCCCATATAAATACGGTCGAAAATGTTTGACGCAATATACTATAGCTAAAGCTTCCTTTTCGTATGTGTCATATTTTATTTCGTTATCGGTGAGGGTTCTAGAAGCGTACGCGATCGGTCGGTCTTTATTTATTTCTCCCTGTGATAATATTCCTCCTACTGCTATTCCTGATGCGTCTGTGGTTAAGATAAATGGTTTCGAAAAGTTAGGATATTGCAATACAGGTTCTTCACATAATTTTTGTTTTAAAATTTCGAATGATTCTTCTTGTACGGCTGTTCATTCAAAGCGGGTGTCGTTTTTCAGTAAAGAAGTAAGTGGTTTTGCAAATTTAGAAAAGTTCGATATGAATCGTCTATAATAACCTGCAAGTCCCAAAAATTGTTTAATATTCTTCGGTGTTTTGGGTCTCGGAAATTGTTGTACTGCTTCTAATTTTTTTTTGTTCAGGTTTTACTCCATCTTTGCTAATTACGTGTCCTAAATATGTTACTTCATTTTTTAGAAATTCACATTTGCCTGGTTGTAATTTTAAGTTGGCTTTACGAAGTCGCTCTATTAATGCGTTATATTTTCGTTCATGTTCTTCTACAGAGGTAGCATAAATAACAATGTCGTCCATATAGACAAATAATTCCTCGCCTTGTAATCCAGTCAATACTAGGTCCATTAATCGTTGAAAGGTAGCAGGTGCATTTTTTAATCCGAAAGGCATTCGGTCGAATTCATAATGACCGAAAGGAGTGGTAAATGCTGTTTTATGACTGTCGGCAGGATCCATTTTTATTTGATGGAATCCGGAAGCTAGATCGCATACTGAGAAGTACTGTGCTCCTCCTAATTGATCCAATATATCTACGATGTTGGGTAATGGATAAGCGTCACCGATAGTTTTGTCGTTTAACGCTCGAAAATCGAGAACCATTCTCCAGCGTTTGTTTCCCTTCGAGTCTCCTTTCTTTGGCACGATCCATATGGGCGTATTATAAGGTGATTGAGACGGTTTTACGATGCTTCCTTCTAACAGTTCTTCTACCTGCTTCTTTATTTCTTCTTTGTGTAATGGCGGGAATCTATACTGACGAGTGTTAATCGGTCGATCATCTATAGTGGTTATTTGATGTTGTAAAACATGAGTAGCGGTCAGTTTTTCTCCAGGAATATGAAATCGATCTTGACTGTTTGTTATTAATTTTAATACGTTCTCTTGTTCTTCTTTATTTAGATGTTCTAACCGCAGTAATTCCATAATTTGAGTAAATCGAGTTTCCTTTGATTGTTCGGAAACTACTAGGCAGTTATGTAGATCGATATTTTCTACATTAATTTGGTGTTTTTCTTTATGATTTAATTTTCGTTTTCGTGGGAAATTTTTTATAATTTCTTGAGATTTGTCAAATAAGGATGCTGAGATTTTTGGAGACGGTCCTTTTTTATTCTTGACTGTTTTATTATTTATTTTTTCAATATCTTTATTATATTCTTGAGCTTCTTTTAGAAGATTTTCCATTGTAACTTGAGAGGTTTCTAATTCATTTTCATTATTTATAACAGATAACCCAGTTTTTGGAAATGTAAGTTTTGGAAGGGATAAACGATCCTTTGAATTTTTGGAAAAAGGTTGTGTCGAATTATGAAATGAGGTTTGGTAACTTCCCTCTTCGGAATCGACGGAGCTAGAATTTTCTGACAAGGTTTGACATTTTTCCTTCGAAATTCTAGGAATTTTTTCTTTTGGGAGATTTTTATAACTTTCTTCTCCAATAATTTTTGGATTATCAAAATTTTGAGAAGAGGTTTGGTAACTTCCCTCTTCAAGGATTTCTGGATCATTATAATTTTCAGGAGAGGTTTGGTAACTTTCCTCTCCAAGGATTTTTGATTTATTATAATTTTCAGGAGAGGTTTGGTAACTTCCCTCTCCAAGGATTTTTGATTTATCATGATTTTCAGGAGAGGTTTGGTAACTTCCCTCTCCAAGGATTTTTGGATTATTATAATTTTCGTTTAAATAATTTTTATTCCCTCTCTTTCTTTTAATTTTATTCTTTCCTTGAATCATTATTGAAAATTCATCCTCATTGTCTCTAAATATCATCGTATCTTTATCTTCATGGTCTGTGTTAACGTTAGTCTGGTCGTTATCTGACCCCTCTTTCTTGTTATCAATAATTTCGATATCGTCATTAAATAGTTCGTTCAGTGGTTTTAAACGAAGTGTCGGTACGCGAACTTCTATTTCTTCATCTAGAGTGCTTATGACATTTAGATATGCTTTTCCAGAAATAGTTTCTACGATAGTATCTCCTAGGAAAATTCCATGTTCTATTTTTAATTTCGGTATATATCCTATTTTAATCTCAGGGTTCTCTATCCTCACAAAAAATAGCGATTCTGATCTTGGAGATACTATTATGGTTTCCGGGGAGAAAAAGGGCACATTAATTCCGGAAATATCTAAATGTCCTTGAGCGTAATCTATTTTTGAAAAAGTTTGTTTGAAGAAATCGTTTCCTAATATTCCGGATTGTGGAATCGGAAAATCGTTGGCAACGATGTGAAATAATACCGGTAATTCAAAAAGTGTTAGTGTAATTTCTCCTAGGGTATAGACAGGATAATTGTTTATGCCATTTAATTTTAAAATATTCGAATAATTAATACTTGTATTTTTGGGCACAAAATTTTCTTTAATTATATTCGGTCCGGATCCCGTGTCTAACATAAAGGTTATTTGAGTGGTAATTTTATCGATTTCAACCTGTACCGTAGGCACGCGACTATGTTTGTCGAGGCTTATAGTTACAGGCCTGATTTCGGGTTCGTAGTTATTTACTTGGCTTGCCGCTGCACGGATGGGTGTGATGTTCGCTCGGCCCCCGATTTTACATCCGATGTCGAGGGTCCGTTGTAGTTTCCTTGCTCTTTTTCTTTGCGGCGATTGTTACTCGTAATTCGTAATTGACATGTATCGAGAAGATGGCCCTGTTCTTTGCAATATCGGCAGAATAAATTGTCTTTATGTGTTGGTATTGGATTGATTTTAGAGCGGCAATTTCTAGAGATATGGCCATAATTGTTACAAGTTTGACACACGATATTAGTATTGCGTTCATTTTGTTTCTTCCAACAATTATTAGCCGAGTGACCGGATTTATCGCACCATTGGCAAATTACTAAAGATTTATTTGTTTGTTGATTAAAGTTATTCTGTCGACATGATTTTGCATTATGACCAATCTTAGAGCATAATTGACAAGTAATGACCTTTTCCTGAATTACGTTAATTGATTGTCGAGATCGTGGGTCGCGTAACCGACATTTATCTGCGCTATGCCCGCGTTTTTTACAAATTTGACAGATTAAAATATCCGTTCCTGTGTTTCCGAAAGGATTTTGATTTTGTGGTGAAAGTTGAGTGAGCTTTCGACAACTACTTGCTGCATGTCCTTCTTTATAACAGATTTGGCAGACTTCTCGAGATAGATTAACAGGTAGCGGTGAATGTTGACTTGATTTAGCGCCTTGTCGTAAATCTGTCATTTGTTGAAGCTCTCTTTCTATTTTTAACGCGTCGACCACGGTTTCCTGTACGTTTAAGTCTCGTGCTATTCTTTGTTCTATTTCGGGTTTTAGTCCTCTAATAAAGCATTTACACATATCTGTTTCTATAGTTGCTTTTATATCCTGTTCAGGCATGGCGTTCCCTGAGCTTCGATATGCCTCTAGTATTTGTTTTCCGAGAAGTTTAACCCGATTCGCGTAAGTGACGACATCTTCATTATTTTTCTGATAAACGCAACCTAATTCTCCTTGTAATTGATAGACATTTTTGGAGGGACCGTAAATTTTCTTCAAATACGTTGTTAATGCAGCTACGGTATTAAAATCTTGATCTTGTATAGTACGACGCGCTTCCCCCACTATTCGCGTTCTTATAATTTTAGCGAATTGACACTCTGCCTCTTTAGGGAGCATAGATTTTGCTTCCTCGCATCCCTCAATAAAATAATTTAGTGGGGTGTTACTACCGTCAAAAAAGGGAACGGCTTCGACCGCGTATTTTAAAGTGGCGAAAGGATTAGCGTTAGCCATGTTTATTGGTGGACCTCCGGATTCGCCGTTAGAATTATCGATATTAATTTTGAAAATCTGATTTTTTGAGTCAATAAATTCGACTTGGTCGGATTCGTCGGGTAATTCACTTATTTCGGTTAAATTAGAATCTCCTAAAAAATGTACGTGTCGAGGCGTAGATGCTGTGAATTTTGATTTAGATTCACGTGTTCTGTGTGGTGTTTCTAACGCGGTCTTGTAAAGTTCATCTATTTCGTCTTTGTCCGTTGTGCTTCTAGTCCCTTTACTCATTCCTATTCCCAAAGATCGCACATTTCAATCCCGGACGAGCCCCCAATTAAACGTATGTTACGTCCTGGCCTGCACGAAGGAAAGGCCGCTCGAAGGTCGTAACAGCGTTTTCCCGAAATCGGAGTGATTTCGGGTCGAACGGACTGTCTGGCCCTTTTGCAGGTCAACGACTGGATAGTCGCTTTTACCTGGCTTATTTCAGGGGTCCGTTTGTCGGTCCTTTTCGGTAAGGGAATTAAATCCATTTTACGCGGGATAGGACCTTGTGCGATCTCGGGGGATATATGAAGGAACGCAGGGGTTTAAATAAGACTTTAAATTCGCGTAATGTAAATAATTATCATTTATTCAAAAAAAATAAAATCTTAATAATATTCGGAGAATTAGACATTTGAATTTGTGGACATGTATAAACAATTATATATGAGTGTGTGTGTAACGTTGATGTGCTATGAGGCGGTTGAGGATTCGCGTTGGCTTTTGATCGTCTCGTTTCAATCGGAGAGCGCGTTTCAATGCTCGACGAGGCAGCGATTTCCACTACTTATTAAGTTTAGTCGCGATTCCGGGGATTACTTCCGTGATCGTAGAAGAATGAAAGTACTCACTGTATATTATTTGGTGAGCGGGTTGGCAGCTATAGGTTGATCTTCAGGATCGATGGTTCCTTCGAGTGGTGTGGGCGAAGGTGTAGGTTGACTGGTAGCTGGTTGTTGAGCCCCGACGGTCACAAAATATATGTTTAATGCGAGGATCCAGAAGTGTGTAACTGCCACGACGTAGGCGGAATTAATAGAGAGCATTCTTGGAAGATTCGCTGCTTTTATACTATTCGTCTGCCCTTCCTATAGGGCAAAGGGCGTCTTCTTTTCTTATGACTCATAGTCATACGTTCGGTGTTTAATCCCCTTTGCGCAACGTATTGCTTCCTTGTATGAAGAGTTCTTTCCTAATTCCGATCTTTGGTCTACTGATAGCGTGTGTCGATCGTGATATTTCAACATTACCTATGACTTATTGATCAAAGTGTAGGTTTCGTAATCTCACCGATCGAGTTGTTTCACAATCACTGTCTTTCTCCGTTTAATTCTTATAACTAATTTCGGTCTTATAATTAATATGTTCGCGGAACGCGAATCTGCGTAAATCGGGGAGGAGAAAAGAATCGTGCAGTCCACAGGACGTAACACTGCAATAAAATAAAGACTACTATCAGATGATACTTTACATACCCAAGATTTGTATCGGTCGTCTGTAAGCCAAGCTTCGCTTACGAGCTTTTCGGGGCTTCGTTAATTCAACACATATTTTTCGTTACTTTATACTATTTGTTAAAGCGAAATATATATACTGATCAAGAGCTAATTGCTCGAAAACGAGAGATGTTTATAGTAAAACGGTCTACAGCTGACTCGACGAATTTCGAAGACATAAATGTCAAAAACCTGTCGCTAGATTTTATTGTGTCAAACAGCTGATTGGAGAGCTGCTTGACAAGACGAGACGCGCGGTAAAACGATCAACACGCGCAAAAAAGGTAAACACGGCTCGTCGGGAAGCCGAATATAATGATTGAAATACATTTCCCAATATACAATATTTTAAATTTTTTGACGGAAGAAACCACCACCTTCTCACAGTTTCCGTTGAGCAACAATATGTACGTCGTACATTAGTACAAAATAAATAGGGAATAAAAAGAATAAAATCTTAAACAATATTTATAAATTAAAATATTATTTTATTACAATTATTTCTTTAAAGATAAAAAATCTTTTTTAATAGAAAGGTGTATATATTGGCCAAGAGTGGATTTTTATATATAAAATATACTTATAATTATTATTAATTAATAATTATTTTTAATTAAAATTTTAAATATAAGTTTCTTAATTTATGTTTAAAATATATTAATTTTATTAATATTATTTTATAATATTAAATATATTTTTTATATTTTATATTTTCTTTTTGCATATTGGGTTGCATCGCCTACTCGCTATCGCCAGTATTCCGGATTCGCTCGAAATTCGTAGCTCTATTCTATCAAAAGAAAATAAAGGACAAAAGATATATACCTGTCCTCTTCTACAAATGTTCGAAGGACAAGGGTTCTCATCTTTTCGGTGCGCTCTGCGCTGCCGACCTACCCCCTCCACTGCAAGATGGCTGTCGCGAAGTGGCTGTCGCGCGTGAAATCTTGCATCACTGGTCCGTCGACGGTTTCGTGGCGTCTGTGAACGCGGCCCTGAGGAAAAACGAGGAGGCTCCTAAGCTGGACAGCGCAGCCTCCCGTCTAGAGAGTTACGACGTCGTGGAATCTAAAGGTCTCGATGAGGAGGTGGAGAAACTGATCAAACTGTACAGCAATCTCGACATTACCACGACGCCGATGCCCGGGTGTCCGAAGGGCAGCCTGAGAACCCTCCTTCGAGAGGGGGATTTGAAACTCAGAGACGCCACCAGCAAAGTATGCGACAATGTTATTTATTGTTAGTCAGATCAAAATTACTTTTATATGAATAAAATGAAACTATATTCAGAAATATAAGTATATGAGATTAAAAGAGAATATCCATGATTGTCAATAATAAGCGAAATAATTGAAAATAATTCTGTTGTAATTTGACTTATTTTATGAAGTAGTTTCTATAGCTAATTTTTTTCTATATCTTAAAGATAGCAATTATTTAATTCTCACTGTGTTGAAATAAGAAATTACGGTCTATTAATTATCCTTTACAGATGGAAGTGCACGTACTATTATTGACCGACATGCTATTGATTTGCAAATCTACAACGAAAAAAATGTTTAAGATCATTAGGCAACCGTATGTTGTCGACCGCATACGAATACACGAGGTCAAAGAACCGTCCAGTATAGGATTGGTTTATCTTAATGAGTACGGGACAGTTTCGGCCGCTTTAATCCTGAGCGCCGGTGACCCGAAACTAGCCAAGGTGACTCGACAAACATCACGAATTACGACAAAGTTCGCGGAATGTTGATTCACTGTTCCGTTCGATTTAGATTCGTTTGTAGTGTACCTTCATTAACCACGGTCTTCACTAATGTCGCTTAACTAGATATAATTATAGTTGAAATTAAATTTTTATCTTTCTTTGTAACTAACAACATGTATATACATAATGCAATTTTTTAATAATCTAGAGAAGATTGAATTAATTAAATTTAAAGTTAAAATTGGTCGATGTCGGTGAAACCGCAAACCTTCATGATTTTAGCTAATGCGGTTTCTAGTTTACGAGCGGAAGTTGTTTTAAACTAACAGTACCACATGCTTTTTCAGTCGTGGATGGAATCCTTGAGACACGCTCAGCAACAATTCATATTGATGAAAGCACCGTCGCTCGGTGCCGAGCCAGTAATGAATCTGGCACCAGTTAGCAGGCAACCGAGTACTTTGGGCGACGGCGATTTCGAAACGGAAGAGTGCGAGGGGACCTTTCCAAGAACTCCGCGTGGCAGTAGCAGAGCCTCACATGTTAGCAGTCTCACTCATAGTCATAGGTATGTTTCGAAAAGTAAAAAAAAAGAAATCTCGAAGTCTTGTTGTATTTAAAATGCCTATAAAATGCGTTCCATCATTTCTAGCGGTAGTATGGAGATGGAAGGCGCGTCTCAGGGAAGTAGCAGCTTTCTACCCAGTTATAATCCGAGCAGAAACGTCAGCGTGGAGACGAACGAACAACCGCGAGCGTCGAGTTCGTTGTCGTCGGAGGAAGGTGGCGAATCGAGTTCCGGGCATAATCACAGATCCATGCACATAAGGTGAGCGCGATGTTGAAACGTACAAACTTTCGCGATTTCACATTGATGAATCGCAAAGTAAATGGACTGTAATAACATCTCTATTAAAACTCATTGTCCGAATCAGGCGTTCGTTATTGAGTAAATCACCGACGCCGAACACGCTGAGTGTCCAAGTACCGTATTCGAGTCTGGGTCAATCGCTACCCAATCTAACACTGGCTACCTCACCGCAAACTTCTACCGTGTCGCCGACTCCACCGAACTCATTGCTCATCGTGCCGCAGATGACAAAGAGCAAAGACACCCTGCTCTCACCAGGACACCGAGGTAGCAATTACCGACGCGGATCTCTGTGCCTGCGTTTGTCACACTTTTCCGGGACCGAATTTCAATAAAAGACGCACTAACGTAGTCTTGCACACTCTCTAACTCTGCACGCTGATTAGATCATAGTAACATGTAAATTACTATATCACGAGTACTTCTTATTTAGAGCTTCTCTATTTCAAAACCACATGTCTTAATGCCATTTGCTTATTTGTATATTTGTGTTGTATCTTTTTTTACATTTATTTTACACAATTATTTTGCGATAATCAATTGCTTATGTTGTGTCTTGTAATATCCTTCATCTACAAATTCTATGTTAATCTCGGTATTAAGGTTTTTTTTTGCGCTGAAGATGGCCCTAAGAAGGATCCGAAACGTCCGCGAATATTTTATTAAGATAATTTGGATCTAAATAAACGATGTGCGTTTGAATGCTTATATAATACATTTAATTTTTTAAAAAATTGCGCCCTATTAACAGCGCCTAGGCTCATATTGCCATTTACTCAGTTTAATGTTTATTTTACAACTTTTGTCAAAAATATGATTTTTATCTTGTTTTTTTATTTTCGGGATTGAAAGATTAGAAAAGATTGGCTACTTTAATCAAAATTCTTCATTAATAATTAAGTGTATAAATTGATAAATAATAATATATAGACATTTTCATTCATCTGTTGCACATGTTTGTTTACATATTTATAAATTGTATTTTAAGAAAACATAATCATATAGGAATGTACATTTTCCAAGAAGTGAAGAAGATAATACGTTATCATGCGATTGTAGCATGTATCGTGAAATTATACGTTACGTGTTACATAATGATTTGTCATGCTGTGCATCAGATCTATAAAATTGAAAGATACGACAAAGTAATGTAGGATCGGAATTATTTTAAATTATAATATTGTATCGCGTGAATAATTTATCTTAGATATTGCGAATCGATAATAAAAGTATTTGTCTCGACCGTTATATTTACTCGAGACAAACTCGGCATTATAATATGGACGCAAACAAAAACAGTGTAAGTCGACTCGGATTGTTTCGTGAGACAGCCAAGTAAAAACAATATCTCCGATTACCTTGACGAGGTCGTAAGACAAAGCAATAACCGAAAAGTCAAGAATTATCTAGAAGTCTAAGCGAAAGAAATAAATACAGCCGATTAACTGTCGGAAGGAACAGTCCTCGCTCGAATTTAATACCGTTGACATTGCCAAATTATATTGTATCTTGAGCCAAATATATTCTATCTTATTTTTCACTGAGGGATTTAGAACAATTTCTTTACTGCCGTTCATCTGCGCTTACAATTTTGGGGGCTCAGCCGGGATCTGACATGAGTTGACGCTGCGAAATTGGAAAGGGAAATTGTTAGTGAGAAGATTAGAGGAGATAGGGTGGGCAATTGTGAATGGAGGGAGATGTAGCAGGAGATGAGGAGGGGAGCTGGACGTACATGGGGCCGAATGGGAGATCAGTCATTGATTATGTGATTGTGAAGGAGGAGGTGAGGGAGGAAATTATGAGGGTAGAGATAGGAGATAGGATTGACTCGGACCACATGCCGGTAGTGGTAAGGAAAGAGATGGAACTGGTCGGGAGAGGGGAAGAAGGAATTCAGGGAGAGGTTAGGAGTGATAGGGGAGAGGCAGGGAGATGAACAAGAAGAGAGAGGGGTAGAGGTGGAGTGGGGGAGGATGGAAAGAAAAATACAGGAAGTGCTAAGTAAGGGAAATGGGGGGGAAAGTAGGGAGGAGAGAAGAAAAAGGGGAGGGTGGTTTGATGAGGAGTGCAGAAAAGATAAGGGGGAGGTGGCAAAGGAGTTGAAAAGATGGAAGAGAAAAGGGGGGGAGGGAAAGGAATTAGAGAGGAAAAGAATAAGAGAAGAAAGAAGGAGTACAAGGGATTATGTAGGAAGAAGAAAGAGGAGGAGAATGAAGAGTGGACTAGGAGGGCAGTGGAAGCGAGGACGGAGGGGCAGGTATGGGAGGTAATTAGGAAAGAGAGGAGAAGGGGGAAAGGAGGGGGGGAGAAGGGATTGAGATGGAAGAATGGAACAGTTATTTTAGGGATTTATTAGGGGAGGTGGAGTCAAGAGTGGTGTTGGGAGGAAGCAGGAGGATAAGGGAGAAGGTGGAAGATCAGGAAGATCAGATAGAGAGGGGAGAAATTAGGAGGGCGATAGGAAGGATAAAAGATGGGAAGGTGGTGGGGGTGGATGGAATACCAGGAGAAGTGTGGAAATATGGCGGAGAGGGGCTAGAAGAGTGGGTGTGGGAATTATGTAATAGGATATGGAAGGGGGAAGGATGGATTAGAGAATGGTGTGAGGGATTGAATACTGGAAGAGAGGGGAGAAAAGTTCTGGACAGGGAGGGGAGTGAGGCAGGGGTGTCCTCTGAGTCCGCTGCTGTTTAATATGATGATGGCGGACTTGGAGGAGGAGATGAGGAAAGGAAGATGGGGAGGAGTGAGGTTAGGAGAGGATGGAAAGATTAGGTAGATATTTGGAGGGGAAGGGATTGAAGTTGAATGAGAGCAAGTCGAAGGTGATGAGGTGCAGGAAGGGGGGAGGGAGGCTGAAGAAAGCTAGTTGGTATTGGAAGAGAAAGAAGTTGGAGGAGATAAAGGAGTACAAGTATTTAGGCTATATGTAGTACAAAGGAATGGGGGGCAGGATGGACAGGTGCGGGAGAGGATGAGGAGGGGGGCAGCAGTATTGGGGCAAGTATGGGGGATAGGAAAGAGGAGATTTGGGGGTAATTGGGGGAGGAGAGTATGGCTTTTCGATGCGTTAGTGTGGACGGTTTTAGAATATGGGGTTGAGATATGGGGGTGAAAGGAGAGAGAGGGATTGGAAAGGGTGCAGGAAAGATATATGAGATGGTTGTTAGGAGCGGATTGGGGAACGCCGGGGTATATGATAAGGGAGGAGCTCCAAAGGAAAAAGTTAAGATCAAGGATGGGAAGAAGAGCGTGGGGATATGAGAAGAGGTTGGAGGAGGGTAAGGGAGGGGGGTTGGCGAGAGTATATTTAGAGGAAATTAAGGAGAGGGCTAAAAAGGGAGGGGAAATGTCAGAGTGGGAGAAAGAAAGAAAAGAGTTCTTTGAGGGTAAAGGGTTGAATTTAAGGGAGGTGGAGGAAAGAAGGGAAAGAGGGGAATTTAGGTGGGAGGAGGTTGAGGAATGGGAAAAGAAAGGACAGAGGGAGGAGAGAGGGGAAAAGATTGAGAATTCGGTATATAATAAATGGTACAAGCAGGTAAAGGGGAAGGGAGTACCGAAGTATCTGAGGAAAGGATGGACGGAAGGAAGGTGGCAGAAGATGGCGAAGTACAGATTGGGGAATGGGATGAGGGGACACAGATATTGGGAGAAGGAGGAGGAAAGGAGGTGTAGGATATGTGGGGGAGGGGTGGAGACATGGGAACATGTATGGGAGGAATGTATGGAATGGGGAAGGGGGGAAAGCTGGCAGGAAATGGTGAGGGAGGTACTGGGGGAGGAAGGGGAAGGGGAAGTGTGGATAAAACTGTTGGAGGAAGCGAGAGGGGGAAGGCGGTGAGGGGAGAGGGGGAGAGGGAGAGAGTGAGAGAGAGAAAGTGGAGGAGGGAAGGCGGAAGTAGCCGGAAGCGGAGGTCCAACATTAGAGTAAGCTAGTAATAAGATTGCGTAAGATAGGAGGGGGAGGGTGAGAGTGTGTGTGGAGGGGTAGTTAGAGCGTAAAGAGAGAGATGAAAGAGAGGTAAATGGTGCGAAGAGATAGGGCGAGAGTAAGGCAGAGTGGCGTGGCGTTTTGTTTTTTGTATATTGTATAGGCTAAGTCATAGGTTAAGGATAGATTATAAGTGGAAGTAAAGTTTGTGTAAAGGTTTGGGACCGTTCCTTAAGTGAAAAAGCGCCTTGTAATCCTCAAGTGGGGCAGCAATAAACGTTTCTAATCTAATCTAATCTATTAACACAATATTCGTGTCACCATTTAACATATCCGTATTATGTTAAATTAACACAAAAATTTCTGTGGACCGTTGATATTGGGACAGGTGATATTTGTTAAATTTAACACAAATTTTTCAACTGTGTACTTTTCATCTAGATTAATTTTATTTTGTATCAAAATTTTTTGAAATTAATTTATTTATACCTGTCGTCATTCATATATGTATATAAGTTGCATGAGATAAAAAATACTTTATTGCGATATACGCGGATTATTATTTAGAGTTAAATATTCATCAATCATGGAGAGAGTATAATCTCTCGAGAAAAATTAAAATCATTTCAAAAAACAATTGTCTTAATATACAATTCGAAACAGCGGCGATAAGTTTGAATCTCCAAATCCGCCTTTATATGTTCCGGAAGCTTGTCCCACACGCAGTGAACGTAATTGCCGCACATTCGCAATAAAACTGTTTTCGACACAAATTGTAGCTGTTCGGCGCTCAAATTACAAATATCGTAAGGACTTGATAGCAAGACAAACATTTTTTCGTTACTGAGCAATTCGCGGTTCCGCGCAGCTATAAATAGGCAGACGTTCGATCCAGTCAGGAGTGTGAACATGAATTTCGTGCGACAACCTTTCGCGATGTGCGTGACGAATTACGACGCCAGATTACGATCGATGGGGGACAACGCGGAGATGCGTAGACACGGTACGATACTGCCGACTACTATACGCGCGATCGTTTGCGGCCCCTCGAATTGCGGTAAAACTAACGTGTTGATTAGTTTGATAGAAAGCCCGCACGGCGTCCGCTTTGAAAACGTGTATGTGTACTCAAAATCGCTGCAACAGCTAAAATATCGGTATCTGGAGAATTTGTTGACGTCGATCGATGAAATCGGCTATTTTACATTCTCCAATAACAGTGACGTCATTCCACCGAGCGAAACATGTCCAAACTCGATTTTCGTTTTCGATGACGTGGCGTGTGACAAACAAAATACAATAAGAGAGTACTTTTCAATGGGACGCCACTCGAACGTCGACTTCTATCTCTGTCAGACGCAAGAATACCGAAACATCTTATACGCGACAACGCAAACCTGCTAATCTTGTTTAAACAGGACGGTACCAACTTGAAACATGTGTACAACGATCACGTGAATACCGACATGTCATATGAGGATTTCAGTGAATTATGTCGTACTTGTTGGCAGCAAAAGTATGGATTTCTAGTGATAGATAAGGATAGCTCGCTTACGAACGGCCGATACAGAAACGGATTTAACGTGTTCGCGATACCGCAAAACAATTAGTCGTTGCCGATGTTCTGTCGAGAGAGGTGAAACACGAGCGTTCGACACTCTACCGACATGGTTGAGAACGATAATATTCGCGAACGTGAAAAGATAGCGAAGGAGATTGCGAAAACGAGTGAAGCAATCCGCAAGAAACATCGCGCTTTGAAGACCGGTAAGATCGATGACGATATCGCGGTCAAGACCATTTTAGACCTATTATTGAGCCGCTACAAAAGATTGTCGACAACTCGATCGCGGTGAAAAACGGGCCGGAAATTACCGCAAAGATTAAAATCTTACCCATCAAGCGGTACAAGGAGGAGGAGGAGGAGGAGTTGGAAGAGGAGAAGGATGATGCGACACCGAAAAAGAGGAAACGGTCAAACCCGAATCGCTCATCGACACCGCGTACATCGAATGCTTTATTGGATGAACCGATGATAAGCTCTACACCGTTCGCGACAACGAGAATCGTACAACCTATGATACCCGAAACACTCGCAAACGAAAATGTTTTCGAAACCTCGGGCAGCACGCTCGAAACATCGTTTGTTCGAAACACATTACAAACGCTGGAAGGTCGAGAAATGTTGCGAAAGCACTTGGGACCACTGGGACAAGAGTACATGAGCACTCTCCTCGGTGGCGACAAAGAAAGGAAAATCGATCACGTGTACGGTGTCTATTTCGATAAGGATGAAATGCGTCTCGGTAACAAACGATTCGACATTGACAAATATGACTCTATAATTATAGACGAAGTGAAGTACATCGGTACACAGGATTATACGAATTGATCTTCAAGAGAATTCCCGATGATGACATTTACACGGAGGATGTATAAATACAAGAGCATATTATTGGCGACGAACGCGCATAAACGCAATTATGACACACAAGGCCAATTACGAAGCCACAGGGGATACAAGTACAAACATATAATCGCACCATTGATATCGATTGAAAAGAAAAAATCTGGAAAGAGAGTATTCATGCCTCACGCGATGGCACTAACCGACAATAAAATCGATTACATACACTGGGATGACCCCAACGAGCTAGTGGATCGGGTACGATTGCTGGACGCTTCGCGCCGAGCTGGCCACAACGCTCACGACAATGAGATCCTGTCGATCATCGAGGAATTTCGCGAAGCAGGCATTATTATAAATTGAATGGTGTCTCGACAAATCTAATCAGTCGATCAGCGTCACTCGTATCGGGGGAAAAAAATGCCTATCAACAAATTTGGATTATTCGAACCAAGAAATGATGCAACCGGCACAAGCGATCATTGGGATAGATTGGTGAAAAGTTACGTGCGCGGAAACGCTCTGTGTCGTGTCGCTACAGACTATGATGCAACCTGAAGCTGACACTGATGCCGTCAACAAACTGTATGTGGAATCCTGCGTTAAAAGATTGATGAATCAACAGAAAGAATCAGATGAGAAGCTGACTTCGTTCGAGAAGGATGTGCGGGCAATACAGATTGTGATAAACGAACCTCAATGCGCGGCTAACGCTAACTCAGAAACGGCTATCAACCTGAATGAGCAGCAGTGAACGGGTTAGGAGCGGCTATCGAACGGTTATCGAACGGCTACGAACAATTATCGAACGGCTACGAACAATTATCGAACGGCTACGAAGGATTATCGAACTGCTATCTAACTACAATGAGTGGTAGTGGTAGTAAACGGCCTAGCAACAGCTGCGAACGAGGGTACGAACAACTCAAGCAGGGTTGCGAACGAGGCTACGAACAAGTCATTAAAGACTACATACAAGGCTACAATCAACTCAAGCAGGGTTGCGAACGGGTCAGTAACGGCTGCGAACGGGTCAGGAGAGGCTACGAACGGGTTAGAAACGACTGTGAACAAGGCTGCGAACGAATCAAGAACGATTTTCGAATGGGTCAAGAACGGAAGTAAACAACGCAAGAACGGCTCAAGAACGGCTCAAGAACGGGTCAAGAACGGCTCAAGAACGGGTCAGAAACGGCTACGAACGGCTCAAGAACGGGTCAAGAACGGAAATGAGCGATAAAACAAGCAGCGACAAACGGCGATCGAGAAAAGCCGACGAAGCGATGAAACAACATAGTTTGGAGAGACGGCAGTTGGTAAACGAACTGCACGCGCCGGCGAAAAAACATTTTCCCCGAAGACACGTCATAGTGCGGGGATACGATGATTTGTGGCAAGCCGACATCGTCGAGATGCGTCCGTATTCTCGTTTCAACAAAGGTTATCACTACATACTCACCGTCATCGATGTGTTGAGCAAGTACATGTGGGCCATACCACTCAAGAGTAAAGGTGGAAGCGAGACGGCTGACGCTATCGCCGAGATAATTCGAGATAGCAAGAGATGCCAGAGAAACATGCAAACCGATATGGGGAAAGAATTTTATAACGCCGACGTGCAACGGCTTATACGGAAACATAATATCAATCACTATTCTACATATTCGGTATTGAAGGCATCGGTTGTGGAGCGATTCAATCGCACGCTGAAGAACGACATATGGAAGATGTTTACGCTGAACGGAACTTACAAGTGGATCGACGCGTTGGCGGAACTCGTATCGGATTACAACGCGCGCAAGCATCGAACGATCGGCATGCGACACGCCGACGTCACCCCCGCGATCGCTGATAAACTTTTAAAAACAGTATATAGTAACATAAAGATTGCCGCTCCGGCAAAGTTCAAAGTAGGTGACCCGGTACGCGTTAGCAAGTACAAGAAACTTTTTGAGAAGGGTTACACACCAAATTGGACAACCGAAGTATTTAAAATTGTTAAAGTGCAGCGTACTAATCCCGTAACCTATCTACTCGAGGACTATCGCAAAACATCTGTCGCTGGAGCGTTTTACGAGCACGAGTTGCATAGCGCGAATTATCCGGACGTATATCTCGTGGAGAAAGTACTGCGCAGGAGGGGTGACGAGGTTTACGTAAAATGGCTGGGATTTGACAATTCGCACAACTCTTGGATACATAAGGACAATGCAATTTAATTCATACAAATTGTATTTATTAATTACTCAAAAATTAAAAAATATATAATATGTACAACATATAAAAATATATAAGATCTTTATTAATACATCCTTTCCGTTACTATATGAAATACATATACATATGTTACATAACATTATATCACACATATATTATATTACATTTTATAAGGGTATCTGGTAATGTCCCCATGGTAATGTGTCGGTCGAATCAGGTATGATATACCGCTTATCGTCGTACGGACTTAGAGCAATTTTCGTCTCGCGAATGGTGTATACTTCATGCAATTTCGATCTAATACATGACTGACTACGTGTCATTTCAATCTCTTCATTCAGGCACCGCGTATAATCGTCGAATGTTATCGTTCTCGCGACAACGTTACTTTTGACACCTTTAACCTTTTTTGTATCTTTCTTACCATCTACTCGCAAAGCGTACATTTTTGCTCTAAGTCCTACAAATTCAGTCATTATCGTACCGTTATTTTTATCTTTCATTAGACCTGGCACCTTTTTATCACAAGCGGTATACCATACGCGTTGTCAATTGGATAATCGCTCGTATCGAATCTAGCGATATCGCGTTTCATATTTTCATACACGTCTTCGCATTTAATATGATATATTAAACTATCTGTATCGGTGTACATTACCCGACATCTGTCACGATAGAGCGGTGACATGTACTCGTGATGAAATTCGTACAGACACACTTTCGATATGTCGAGTATACACATATCAACATAGATTGGTTTGTTAAATTTTACTTCTAGTTTACGTAATTCTACGGCAATTAAATTTTCTGAAAAGACGCTCCTGCTATGGAAATTTGGTTTCGCTATCATCGCCTCTGCACCGTATCGTCCGTCCCACTTTGTCAATAATTTTACATCTACATGATTACGCACATTTTCCATCGTGTTGCCAAATACCGCGTTGTTCATCAATTTGTACAAATTTTTCTCAAAATCATTTTTCGCTTGTGTTCTAAATTTTGTATTTAGTTCAATGTAATCGCGGAGCCATGCGGATTGAGTGAATTGTAATACGCGATGTATTTTTGTAACGCGAAGGCCGTGACGCGTGCACTGCTGCAGGTTGCGGTAGTGTATGACGTAACGCTTCTTATCATATAGCGTTGCGAGAAGCTTATCTTCCCGCTTGCCGGGCGGTTTGTCACGTGTCGGGCAAAACGGTAGGTCAGTGTGCATGTCGTGAAGATGTTGCGGATATTCTAAATCTACTTCGAGGATATAGCCTGTAGGAATCGAGCGCTATTGACGAGATGTCAAAATTAGATACATCGTCGAAGCAATTCGAATGTTATATTTGTATGTTTTAACATGGCATCCCATGTATACCAGGGAAGAGTATAATAATACGTAGGGTCGAGTCCGTAACTCGCGATGCAAATGTCGCGAAAGTTTTCAAATATATCTGCCAACCACAAGACGTCAGTTTTTAAGTACAGATCGCTGTATTCACCCAAGGTTTGAATGGAGAACTGCTGCTACACGTTGACGGCGTGTGCGTAGTCGCTCTCGGATACAGTGTCACTGGTTAAAGAATTGTAAAACGATTCGCGTGGTGGTAAACGCGTGTCCTGCAGCCTGTCCACGCAGTCAATGTACTCGTACGGAAAGACACCTTTTCGCGTTAATAATTCAAAATTGTTAGCGAATAATGCGGAAAAATTGGAACGCAAAATTTTTAACTTATCCTTATTCAAAAAAGATGCCAATTTGTCAAGACTAGCATTGAGAAATTTGTATGAATCGATGAATCGTAATTTCATGCAAGCTTTCCGATCTTTATCGTCGTCGGTACTATTGACGGTCTTCGTAAATGAAATGTATTTTTCTTTTGTTATTGGAAGCACATCTACGCGTCCTTCATACGCGGTAGCTATTTCTTTTATGATAAAATGTGCGTCATAGCCGGATAGATTATGGAAAACTACAGGAATGACATAAGAGTCTTTGTAGTTTAGATTACAGTTTGAGTGCGCGGGACCCCTGTATCGCCCGGTCAGATGACAATGATCGCGTACGCGTGTATCATCCGGCGCAAACGGTTTCTCGCATATATGACAATGCGTGGCGCTATGAAAATTTTCCCATTCATCTTGCGTTAATTTTGTCATGTGGACATTATCAGACAAAATACCCTTTACGCGATGCGCTAAATTTTTAAGTTCTTCGGCGAACCATGAAATCGATACTACGGCGAGAATTATACGCGGATAACGTTGTCGTACGAACATTGCACGTAATACCCAACGCTAAATACCTCGTGATGTTGGGAGTATGACGCATGTTCCGGCGTCTTCTTCAGCACACACTCCAAGTCGGCGTACACTACGAAGGGAAGTCGCTCCTTTCTGTTGTAGTTGTTGAAGTCGAGCCACTTGTCTTTATCGCTTGGTAATCGGATAGCGCAGTCGTTCATTTCTCGACAGTCCGCAATGTGAGCCTCCAATTTTTCGCTCAAATTAAAGAAGTGCAAGCATCTGTGAAAGAAAAAAAATTACAATTTTATTTACAATTATTATATAGTTTGCAATAAATATACATACCGATCGCAGATATATTTTTGACCATTGTGTTTGCTCAGTTGCGTGCTGACAAGCCGGGATAGATTTTTTATATACGCGAAATGTCCAACGCTGTCGTCCTCCTCCACATACAGCATATTTACATGTTTTTCTCTCTTCCGATGGGTGAGCTGTATCGGAAGAATAGATAATTCCTTCTTCCTCTCAATGCCATAGACGTTGATTGAGATGTTATTTGCCAGTTCAAACTTTTTAATTTGATTTAACGTCATCGGAAACTCAATGTCCTGAAGATTTAACACTGTCGTGTAATAGGGATATGAAAATTCTCGTTCCACATGTCTTTCTGCGGGGTACAGAGCGGCCACCACTGACCACGCGAAACATGCATTTTCCGTTGATCGCACGTTCACCACTGCTCTCTTCGTCATAATTTCTCGCGGTAAGTTTAGATAACACCCCGCGCGCATAGGATTGCACTTGTTGACGTTGACCGTAAGATCAAGGATTCGTGACAATGCCCATCCGCTATCACGTTCCTGAAACTCTTCGAGAGACGCCAATGTGGATTCGATGACATGCCGCTCATACCACTCGTGTAAATCGGACGTGCGAAAGAGTTCATAATTTCGCGTGTTAATGCTTTTGTTGGAGCGCTTATCACCTGTCACAAACTCACCGTTGAACACGGTATTTACTTTTGCACAGTTGTGTATTTTTATAACATCTTGCACTTGCTCGAGTACTACACTACTAGCGTCTTCCAAAAATTGTCGCGGTTCGATATAGTCTGCGTTAATCACCGCACCTGTCAGTATCCGATTTTCGAACGCGGTATCGATCTCTCGCCAAACGAGTCTTCCCGTGTTATTATCGCCACTGTAATTACCGCCACTGTAATTACCACCACTGGGTATAAACTGTCTCTGCAATCGAGTCTTTGCACCCTCGAGTCGCGCGATTCTAGCAACCAAAGATTGTCTATATCCAATGGAGAGTCGCGGACGCTTGACACGACTGCGTTCTTCGAGCAGTTTGATAAAGTCCTCGCAGCGCAGCGCCCATTCAAAATATTCGCCCAAGGTGGTGATTTGATGGGACCGCTCCAACAGGTCGCGTTCGTTCTGCTCGATGTTTTCCATTATTTCTTTTATTCACTATTATACCACTAACACTTCTAATACAAGAAAGTAACCACTAAACTTTTTTCACCGCTGCATCTATGCGCTTTCAAATCGTACTATGATTTGACGCGCTCTCATCCTCCTTATATATATTTCACCTAATTCTATCTCCTTTTCTAACATTTGGCGTATCTCAAAAGATAGTTTCCCGAGATATCGGTTTTATGGATAGAGGAGTAAGGACACAAGCTGCCGAACGTTGGCGCCGATACGTTGCATTCTTCCTTAAAAAATATTAAGAAAAATGTTTCGCTCTCGTTTTTATAGGAGATTTTCCGCGAGGGTACAAAGCTGCCGAACGTCAACGCTTTTGCACCTAACGTTTAGACATGTTCGTCGCAGCGTCGGCCCTAAAATCTTCATTCCTTTCCTAATGATAAAATGTCCATAAAATGAAAAACATAGTTTTAATGAACTCTAGAACGCTCCGTTGACGAGCAGCCGGACATCGGCGCTTCCGTAATAAAATTATATTAACGAGGGTACAAAATTGTCAATCATTGGCGCTTGTTCTATACCTTTTTGGGGAAAATGTCTAAGACCCCTCATAAAAAAGTCGTAAAGATACCATCTACAAATATTGCACTCAGAAAACTCCCCCTCCTTTGTCGAAACATCCCCCTCCACCCGCGTGACGTCAACCCCCGCGCCTACGAGATACCCCCACCCCGCGTGACGTCATACCCCTCGTCTCGGAGAACGCCCCGCACCCCCCTCAGAGGACCTGGGTTAGAAACTCTCATAGTATTACTACTATAGACGCCTCTACTCCGTCCCATCCGAGGCATTTGCTAAGGCAAAAGAGCTCGCAAAAAGAGAAGAGCTGGATCGAGACCGATATAAGACGCGTGATCGCCGCGAACCAGAACCGCCGCGTAACGAACACACTCGTCGAATATATCCCCAGACAGCACCCCGCAACGAAACTTATTTTCGCGATCGCTACCCGAATAATACGCTACGTAGCAATCCAGTCAGACCCCCCGTAACGCGAGAGAGAGAGAGGAGCGCCCAACATACAACGATAGACGACAAACGTATAATAACACGAATGTTAATACGAACGCTCCTATTCGCCATAACGACCGTCCCAACAAATGGTGCCGTTACTGCAAGAACAGCGGCTACGAAATCGAAGAATGCCGGAAACGCGAGTATAATAACAACTTACAAAGGAACGAGTCGGTTAACGCGCTGAGCCCCGCGGGAAGGTCGGGTACACCTCACCAAGGGGCTCCCCCTCAAACGACCCGCCCGGTAAATTTAGTCGAAGGGACGAATACCGAGAAGCCAGAATCGCAACTCTAAATCTGCAAGGGCATTCGCACGCGCCCACCGTCGCGTTAGTCGCTGACGGGCTTTTACACGAAACAACATTCATGATAGATACAGGGGCCGCCCCTAATCTAATTAAAATCCGAAACTTACATCCCGAGACGAAAATTCAACAACACGACACGTTGTACCTTAGCGGTATAACAGACGGAAAAATAAAAACCCTCGGGTCCGCCGAAGTTCTTTACATGGGACATCCCCTCTACGTCCACACGGTGTCAAACAATTTTCCAATTTCTCAAGAAGGAATCCTAGGATCCGATTTTCTTCGAGATGCTAGTAGTATCGATTTTAGAGATCGGTCAGTACACTGGCAAAATATTCGAATTCCTTTTTCCAACGCGAAACCGTGGTAGTGCCTGCCAGATCGCGCTCGACATTCTATGTCAATATAAAAAATCTCGACATCGCAGTAGGGTACATTCCGCGTCTCAGCGTCTGCGAGAACGTATTCCTCGGGGAAGCGATAGTCACTAATCGAAATGGGAAAGCATACTTTCACATTATTAACGCTAGCGACACTGACCGCGAATTAGTAGTCCCGACGATAGATCTACAAGAGATCGACCAAATTTCCGCCGAACGCGAAAACGATATTCCAACCGGAAAGAGCAAGGTGTTTACTATATCCCCTCTCGCAACAGACGAACATACTCAAGATCGAGCCACTGCCGTCCGAGAGCTTCTCCGATTAGAACACCTAAATGAAGAAGAGTTAACACACGTTACCGACTTGATACGAACACATAACGATCTATTCCGTCTATCGAACGAGATGTTAGGTTACACAGACAAAATGTCTCACAAAATCCCAACAACCGACGACCAACCAATCCACACTAAACAGTACCGATTCCCGCCTATCCACAAGGACGAGATAAACAAACAGGTTAGAGAATTATTAGACAATATAATAATAAAACCCCTGAGTCTCCCTACAATTCGCCCCTGTGGATCGTCCCTAAAAAGCCCGATTCAAAGGGAAACAAGCGTTGGAGAATGGTCGTCGACTATCGAGCGTTAAACGAAAAAACAATAGGCGACGCGTACCCGCTACCAAATATAACAGAAATCCTCGACCAGTTAGGGAGCGCAAAATACTTCAGCGTTTGACCTCGCATCCAGTTCCACCAAATCCCGATGCATGAGTCGCACGCGCAAAAGACGGCTTTTTCAACACCTCATGGGCATTACGAATTTAAACGAATGCCATTCGGTTTAAAGAATGCCCCAACGACGTTTCAGCGACTCATGGACCAGGTTCTATGCGGACTACAGGGAACTGAACTTTTTGTATATCTCGATGACATAGTATTGTACGCGAGCTCATTACGCGAACACGAAATCAAATTCAACAAACTGGCCGAAAGATTGCGTAGGGCTAACCTAAATCTCCAACCAGATAAATGCGAGTTCCTACGTAAAGAGGTCGGATACCTAGGTCACATAATCAGTGACGAGGGAGTAAAACCAGATCCGTCTAAATCGCTCGCGGTTAAAGAATTCCCCAGACCCCGACATGCTGTTGTGCCTCTCAGGGTACAACGGGATTTGTAGGATACTTTGAGGGGTCCGTTAGTCTTAGGAGTTAGGACTCCGAGTATCGAGGGTGGTGAAAAGAACACTTTGGTCACAAGAGAAGAGTTTATTCCAACTCATGTGTACAATTCTTTGGTATGTCGAATCGCAGCGCGTCCTCACAATAGATTAGCTGTAATTACTTGTCGCCCTCGGTTCGGAATACGGCCCCGAGGAGTTAATCAGGCGCGCTTATATTATCCGAAAGTAGGTTTTGTTTTTCGGTTAATGTGTCGCCTGTATGCAATCGGTTTTGCATCGTCTGCGTTTTACGATCTGGAATGTGTCGCGATGTCTTAACGCGTGTATGCAATCGGTTGCGTTTTTGATTTCGAGGCGCGCGCTATATCTTTTGAAATGCTGATTCTGCGTTCTCTTATTTGGGTTTTTAGGTCGTGGTTGGGTCATAGTGTTTACGGTTACAACACCCTTCCCCCGCGGAAAAAAGAAAACGGATCGAGTTTTCCTTTTCCCTATTCTTCACGTGATGGTTTTGTCTTCTATTTCTTCGGTACAATATTATGGCTATTGTACTTATAATAAGAATGGCTGTATCACCTGATATTGGATATATAACTTGTTTTTTTAAAAACGGATTGACGCTGACGTTGTCTAGATCTTCTGTTAGATCTTGTAGTCTCGAGCTTAAATCCTTTAGTTCGGTAGGGTTCTGAATTATTTTCTTTAACTGTATTGTATTCAGGTTCGCTGGTATTTCGATTTTTAACTTTGAGATATTATATTCTGGTAAGTACGCTTGGAGATATGTGCCGTCTATGGTTCCCGAAGTTTTTACAATCATGTCGGCTGTTACTAATTTACAAGTGTTGCCTAGTGTGATCCTGTCCCCGCGATGGTTGTCCTATATTCTTCATGGTGTAGGCAGTTTATGGTTATCGGCTGCTCGATAAGTGTGGAGTACAACCATGAGTGCTGGTTAGTCAGCTCAATCCATATGGTATGATTGGAATGTATATATCGTATGTCGCATAACTTTTGCCCTGGGGGGGGGTGTGTGTGTATGCTTGAATTTCGCAGATCACATTGTCGTTTATGTGATAGATGGGCCTATTTTGTTCGCATATATAGTGATTGTCTACATTAACACATTTTTCTAAATTACTTTGCGTTATTGTTAGATAGGTTTGATTTTCGTTATCAATAGCTACTATCGGTTGGTTTATTTCTGCGAAGGTAAATAAATTCCCGTGGCTATAACTCGGTAGGGGGATAGCCTTCACTATGTTATATCTAGGATGCGAAATTAGTGGGAAGCGCAAAATAGTGTGTACGTAAGGGTTATTAAAATATGCGCTAACGGTTACGAATTTTTCAATCATGAGCCAATTGTCTTCGGAGATTCCGAAGGGGAAGAATAGTCCTTGGGGCACTTGTGACGTGGCTTCCTTGAGACTTTCTATGATTTGATCTAACGGAATTAACCTCGGATGTATCCTTCCTGTTTTTACTGCCATTAAGTGTTCGATGACGCGTTCTCATCAAATCCGTTATTATGGCATTAACTATGGAGAAGTATTCGTGTATTTCTTCTCGTTGTACTTGATTTGCCATCTGTTTTTGGATTTTGGTGGTGAAATTGAGTAGTAGTTGTTCGTTGTATTGTGTTGTTTTTTCCAGATTATCGATGTGGGCAATTGTTGTGTTTAAAATTTTTACTTGAGTTTTCATCGTGTGATGCAGTGTTTGCTCTTGATTTTGTAAGAGGAGTAGTTGTTCCTTGATGACCTTGTCGTCATTGGCATCCATGGTTCCGAAGAGTGTTTTTGCTAGTGACCCGATCCCGTCGAGTAGTCATCTTCGTTTGTTTGTCGGTGTCCTGTATATGGTGTTTACTCGTTTTAAGAGGTGTGTTAATTTATCATTCTCCGTTTCGATAATCGTTTTTTGGATTTGACAGCTTTTTTTATTTTGTATCTTGTGTAGGAGGTGTCCGTGATCAATATAATTTTGTAAATCGTGGAATCTTTTATTTAAGGTTCCTAGGTCTATATTAATTATTAACTTCCAGGTGGATTCTACTTGATGTAGATAACCGATTTTTTCGAAGTATATCCCTGGCTCTCGATTAAATTGTTCTACCTCGTATTCCTCTTCTAGGTCCTTTCTTGCGGTAGTAGGCTGCATCTTCCATGTCATTAGCGCTCTGGAATGGAAATAGATGTGCCGAAATTTTTCTTTCTTAATGTTCTATGAACGCTTTTAAACGGGCATGTGTATTTATTATCTTTCGTCCTACTTTAATATTATAATTGACATCGGAGATTTTGTCAATGATTGTGTACGATCCGGTCCATAATGCATCGAGTTTTTTGGATCGACCTCTGCGGACGGTTTCGTTGTGTAATAGTACTTTTTCTCTTACCTTGAACGTGGTATTCTTCGATTTTTTGTCGTAGTTATCCTTTGCTTTCACCTTTTCGTTTTTTAAGTGTTCCTTTGCGATTTGCTGGGCGGCGCGTAATTTTTCTTTCAATTCTTGCGCGTAGTCATCGTATGTATATGTCGGCTTCGGGGGTTGCGATAATGCCGTAGGTAGGGTTGCTTGATGCCCGTAAAGTAGTTCGAACGGCGTGAACCCCGTGGCTGTATGCGGTGTGGTGTTATATGCAAACATTGCGTATGATGTCCATTCATCCCAGTCTGTTTGTTCAGCATTAATGTAGTGGCGAAGGTATTCTGCTAAGGTACGGGTGAGGTATTCTGCTAAGGTACGGTGTGATCGTTCCAAGGCTCCGTTGCTTTCTGGATGGTATGCAGTTGTCTGAATTTTCTCAATTTTTCTTAAGTTAGTAATTTACAGACGTCCTTGAACATTTCGCTAAGGAAGTTTGTACCCTGGTCGGTTAAGACCTTTTCTTGGATACCATCGAGTTCGAAGATAATTTTTGTTACGAATTCCCTTGCAATTGTTGCGGCTTCTTGATTAGTTATCGGAATCGCTTTACTAAATTTAGTTAGATTATCTTGGAAGGTAAGTACATATTTATTCCCATTACCAGAGATCGTTAGGGGTCCTACGATGTCTAAAGCGCATTTTTCGAATGGTTTGCTTGCGGTATCTGTTATTACCAGCGGTGCTTTGTTTTTTCGCGAAAGTTTATTTTTTTGGCAGAGTTTACATTTTGCTACATAGTTTTCTACGTCCTTAGTCAGTCCTTTCCAGTTGTGTAGTAACCGGATTCTGTTAATGGTGCGTTCGGTCCCTTGATGTCCTCCTAGGGGTGCGTCGTGATACTCATATAGTATGCGGCGTTTCTCCTCTTCCGTGTATTTCCGCTCTGTTTTTGTGTCATTAATTTCTTCTTTATCGATTTTATTAATTTCTTCTTCATCGATTTTATTAATTTCACCTACGTGTCGGCTGAGTGCGTCGGCGTTTTTATTAGCTTTGCCTGCCTTGTGTACAATCTCGTAATCGTATTCTTCAAGTTTTAATCGCCAACGCATCAATCGCGATCCAGGTTCCGTTACATTAAATAACCATACTAATGGTTTGTGATCGGTGATAATTTTGAATTTCGTACCATACAGATAAGGCCTGAAATGTTTTACTGTCCATACTATGGCTAGTAGTTCCTTTTCAGTAGTATTATAGTTATGTTCCGCCCGCGACAAAATTCTGCTTGCGTAAGCAATCGGGCGGTCTTGTCCTACCGGGCCTTGCGACAGTATGGCTCCGATGGCGTAATCTGAGGCATCCGTTGTTACGAGGAATTCCTGATCGAATTCCGGATATTTTAGTATGGGTGCGGTAGTTAATTTATTTTTTAACGTGTCAAATGCGTTTTGCTGTTCGCTGTTCCACTCAAATTTTTCTTCCTTTTTTGTTAATTTTGTCAAGGGTTTAGCAATTTTTGAGAAATTTTCTATAAATTTTCTATAGTAACCTGCTAAACCTATGAACGCTTGTATTTCCTTAGCTTTGGTGGGAGTGGGGAATTTTTTTACGGCGTTTATTTTGGAAGGATCAGGCATGATCCCCTTTTCTGTAACGATGTGCCCTAAATATATTACTTCCTTTCTAAGGAACTCGCATTTGTCTGGTTGGAGTTTTAAGTTGTGTTTATGTAATCTGTAGAGAACCTCGGCGAGTCGCATGTGGTGGTCCTCTAGGCTGTTACCGTATATTACTATATCGTCCAAGTATACGAGACATTTGATCCCTTGTAGTCCCGTCAGCACGGAGTTCATTAACCGTTGGAATGTAGCTGGCGCGTTCGTTAACCCGAATGGCATTCGATTGAACTCGTAATGTCCATACGGTGTGGAAAATGCAGTCTTGCATTTATCGGGCTCGGCCATGGGTATCTGATGGTAGCCCGACGCTAGATCCAAGGTGGTGAAGTACTTTGCATTTCCCAGTTGGTCTAGTATATCCGTTATGTTCGGTATTGGAAAAGAATCGCCTATGGTTAAATTATTAAGTTTCCGGAAATCTACAACTATGCGTAATTTTCGGTTTCCTTCCGCATCCGCTTTTTTGAGGACCACAAGTAAAGGCGCATTCCATTGGCTGTTACTAGGTCGGATTAGCTTGTCCTTCAACATGCCCTCTATTTGTTTATTTATTTCTTTTTTGTGTTTCTCCGGCAATCGGTATGGGCGTACATTTACAGGTGCACTGTCAGCTCGGAGCGCGATTTCGTGTGACGTAGTGCAAGTCAGCGCGTCTCCTTTAAGGTAAAACACGTCACCGAATTCCTCACAGATTTGAAGCAATGTTTTTTCTTCTTCTTGATTGAGATGTTGTAGTCGGAGTAAATTTTTTATTTGCTCTCTGCGGGAGAGTGTAGGCGCTTCCTGGAGAGGCGGGACATTCTCTCTTCGAGCCACCGTGTTCGTAATTTCCTCGACGTTTACCCATGGAGTTGACATTTTAATGTATTTTTCGGTTGTATTTATAACGCTAATCGGGCATGAAAATTCTTCTGATTCTACGAGACAGTGTACGATAAATACTCCGGGCAGCATTTCTTCGGCGCGTACCACGCCTACCTTATTCGAGTCGGTGGTGGCTCGGATGATTGTTCCGCTTCGCGGCTTCAGCATTAGCGCGCGGTATGGGCGTAATTTTAATATTGTCTCTGCTAGTTGTAGCTGTTTTTTGGGTGCGTCTTAATAAGTCATTCTCTCGCCGCATTAACTGCAGCTCGCGCTCCATCAATTGCTTATCTCTCCGACACAACTCCATTTCTCGTCGCAGATATTCGACCTCAGTGTCGATCACGCTCGGTTCGTCTACTTCCTCGTTACTCTCCTCCTCACTCGGCACCCGCGACATCCATCCTCCCGCTGGATCTCTCTCAAAAAGTCTGGCTATTAATTCATTTTTCGCGCCAATAGTCGCCAGGCCCTTCTCTCGCAGTATCGCTTTAAGTTCGTTGACGGTGAAATTGTTTGCGTCTTTCTCAGTGCTTGCCATTCTCTCTCGTCAACCAATTTTCATAACAATCGCGAAAAATCAATACTTGTGGAACAATTATCAATTATCGATTTCGCGTCGCAGCCGTTCACTGCCCTTCGCAGCGTCAACTCACGTCAGATCCCGGCTGAGCCCCCAAAATTGTAAGCGCAGATGAACGGCAGTAAAGAAATTGTTCTAAATCCCTCAGTGAAAAATAAGATAGAATATATTTGGCTCAAGATACAATATAATTTGGCAATGTCAACGGTATTAAATTCGAGCGAGGACTGTTCCTTCCGACAGTTAATCGGCTGTATTTATTTCTTTCGCTTAGACTTCTAGATAATTCTTGACTTTTCGGTTATTGCTTTGTCTTACGACCTCGTCAAGGTAATCGGAGATATTGTTTTTACTTGGCTGTCTCACGAAACAATCCGAGTCGACTTACACTGTTTTTGTTTGCGTCCATATTATAATGCCGAGTTTGTCTCGAGTAAATATAACGGTCGAGACAAATACTTTTATTATCGATTCGCAATATCTAAGATAAATTATTCACGCGATACAATATTATAATTTAAAATAATTCCGATCCTACATTACTTTGTCGTATCTTTCAATTTTATAGATCTGATGCACAGCATGACAAATCATTATGTAACACGTAACGTATAATTTCACGATACATGCTACAATCGCATGATAACGTATTATCTTCTTCACTTCTTGGAAAATGTACATTCCTATATGATTATGTTTTCTTAAAATACAATTTATAAATATGTAAACAAACATGTGCAACAGATGAATGAAAATGTCTATATATTATTATTTATCAATTTATACACTTAATTATTAATGAAGAATTTTGATTAAAGTAGCCAATCTTTTCTAATCTTTCAATCCCGAAAATAAAAAAACAAGATAAAAATCATATTTTTGACAAAAGTTGTAAAATAAACATTAAACTGAGTAAATGGCAATATGAGCCTAGGCGCTGTTAATAGGGCGCAATTTTTTAAAAAATTAAATGTATTATATAAGCATTCAAACGCACATCGTTTATTTAGATCCAAATTATCTTAATAAAATATTCGCGGACGTTTCGGATCCTTCTTAGGGCCATCTTCAGCGCAAAAAAAAACCTTAATACCGAGATTAACATAGAATTTGTAGGTGAAGGATATTACAAGACACAACATAAGCAATTGATTATCGCAAAATAATTGTGTAAAATAAATGTAAAAAATATACAACACAAATATACAAATAAGCAAATGGCATTAAGACATGTGGTTTTGAAATAGAGAAGCTCTAAATAAGAACGTGTAATGACGTTTGTACCGCTTTCCATTTTGTTCGTATCTATACAGGTGTAATTATACAGAATTTTTAAAATTGATGTTACAGCTAATAATGTCATTTTATGAGAAATTTTATTTCTGTAAACCGGTGATGTTTTGTAGACGTTTGTACCGCTTTCCGTTTCGTTTGTACCCCTACAGGTGTAAATATATCGAATGTTCAAAATTGATATTAGAGCTATTAATGTCATTTTTGGGATATTTCAATTTTGTATACGGATGCTGTTTTGTAATTGCCTGCAGACGTTTGTACCGCTATCCGTTTTGTTTGTACCCCTATAGGTGTAAATACACCGAGTTTTAAATACTGATGTTACAGCTAATAGTGTCATTTTTTAAGATATTTTAATTCTGTAAACGAATATTGTTTTGTAATTGTCTGCAGACGTTTGTACCACTATCGGTTTTGTTTGTACCCTTACAGGTGTAAATATACCGAATGTTCAAAATTGATATTAGAGCTAATAAGAACGTCATTTTTGGGATATTTCAATTTTGTATACGGGTGCTGTTTTGTAATTGCCTGCAGACGTTTGTACCGCTTTCCGTTTCGTTTGTACCCCTACAGGTGTAAGTATACCGAATGTTCAAATTTGATGTTACAGCTAATAGTGTCATTTTTTAAGATATTTTAATTCTGTAAACGAATGTTGTTTTGTAATTGTCTGCAGACGTTTGTACCGCTTTCCGTTTTGTTTGTACCCTTACAGGTGTAAATATACCGAATGTTCAAAATTGATATTAGAGCTAATAATGTCATTTTTGGGATATTTCAATTCTGTAAACAGGTGCTGTTTTGTTACCATCTGCAGATGTTTGTGTTGCTTTCCATTTTGTTTGTTATATTTCAATTTTGTATACGGGTGCTGTTTTGTAATTGCTTGCAGACGTTTGTACCGCTTTCCATTTTGGCATTCACTTCCCCAAACAAATTTAACTTGACTTTCTGTCAGCGCGTAAAGGGGCTTTGCCAAAGAAGAAAATCTTTCACAAATTTCCTATAATACGAACAAAACCCTAAGAAACTGTTTCTTTGTATGGGGGATCGGCCAATCTTTTACGGCAACAATCTTTTCCGGATCCGTAGTCACGCCCTCTTCGGAAATTATATGTCCCAAATATTTTACATTTTTTTGGAAGAGAATACATTTTTTTGGATTAATTTTTAAATTAGCTTCTTTTAATCGCGAAAATACCAAATTTAAATTTTCGAGCATTTCTTCAAAACTTTTTCCAAAAATTATTACGTCATCCAAATATACCAAACATATTTTTGATAATAAACCGTGTAAAACTTTCTCCATAAGTCGTTCAAATGTCGCGGGGGCGTTACATAAACCGAACGGCATTACTGTAAATTGCCAAAGACCTCTGCCGATCGAGAAGGCCGTCTTTTCTTTGTCCTCCGATCGGACTTTTAGTTGCCAATAACCACTTTTCAAATCTAATGTGGAAAACCAACAATTACCTGTAAGTTGATCTAAAATGTCGTCGATTCTGGGAAGGGGGTATGAATCCTTTACCGTGATATTATTCAATTTCCGGTAATCGACGCAAATCTTAAACTGCCATCCTTTTTCCTCACCATGACAGCCGGAGAAATCCAGGGACTTTGTGATTCCTCAATAACTCCTTGTTCTCTCATATCCTCAATTATTTTATCTACTTCCTTCCTTAAATGAATTGGAATTCGACGAGGTACCTGCTTTATGAGGAGAGAGTCTTTCACATTGATAACATGTTCAACAACATTGCAATTGCCAGCCACAATAATTTCAGAGAATACATCACAATAATTATTTAAAAAGTTAGCAAAAATTTCTTTTTCTGTATTTTTTAAATTTATTGAATTATTTTTGAAAAGTTCTTTTAAAATAGATGGAATTTCATAAGAATCTTCGATTCGAGAGCAATTATAAATTATTTCTTTATTTGATTCCAATTCTTAAATTCATAATCAAAAATATTTTCTAAGTTAATTTTTTGAAGAAAATCGGCTCCCAATAAACAATTATCTTTTATGGTGGCAACGAACATAGGAAATAAAATCGAATGCTTTCCAACCTCTACTCTAACCTCTACTTGAAATTCAATTGATACTTTTTCTCCCGTCGGATATCTTAGATTGCAATTTTCAACTCTAACCTTTTTAATATCTTTATCTATTAACTCTTTATTAATAACAGAAACATTGGAGCCCGTGTCTATTTTCAAAGAATAATCTTTACCATTTATTCTTCCATTGTAATAGAAATTATTTTGTCTAATTCTAGCAATATCAAAATTAATAAAACGATTCACTGTCGGGGCTTTTTGAGAGAAAGTCGAGCTCACCCCGCGTAGCTCGACTAAACCGCGTTTCCCTTCTCTTCAGGGCATTCTGACCGGAAATGCCCTGTTTTCCCGCACGTCCAGCATTCCCTGCCTTTCGAGGAAAAATTACTCCCTCGCCATTTCTCTTTCGAAGGACCCTTCTTATCGTGATTTTTCCGCGCGCTATTTTTATCGCTCTTATCACCGTTCCCGTTTTTCTCATCATGATCTTTCCGCGCGCCGTTCCTCTCCGCCTTTTGATAAAAATTCGCGCTATTAAATTTTCCGTAATTAGATTTTGCGAAATTTTCTCTCCTTTTCTCAAAATTTTCTCCCTGAATAATTTTTACCGTTTTTGCTCTCTCAACGGCCAAATTTAAGGAGGTTATTCCTTCTAACTGAAGGGTCCTCCTCAAGAAACCATCGAAGAGAGCCGAAATAAATTGCGCGCACGCGATTTTATCCCTTACTGCGTACGGACATTCGGGATATGCAAGTCGTGACAACCTTTCCAACTCAGCACCAAAAGAAGCAAGATCTTCCCCAAATTTTTGTTTTCGATTCGTAAATAACGAAAGTAGATATACTATGAGAGTTCTAACCCAGGTCCTCTGAGGGGGGTGCGGGGCGCGGGGGGTTTTCCGAGACGAGGGGTATGACGTCACGCGGGTGTAGGGGGATGTTTCGACAAAAGAGGGGGAGTTTTCTGAGTGCAATATTTGTAGATGGTATCTTTACGACTTTTTTATGAGGGTTCTTAGACATTTTCCCCAAAAAGGTATAGAACAAGCGCCGATGATTGACAATTTTGTACCCTCGTTAATATAATTTTATTATGGAAGCGCCGATGTCCGGCTGCTCGAACTTGTCAACGGAGCGTTCTAGAGTTCATTAAAACTATGTTTCCCATTTTATGGACATTTTATAGGTGCAAATGTAAAAGCGTTGACGTTCGGCAGCTTTGTACCCTCGCAGAAAATCTCCCATAAACGAGAGCGAAACATCTTCCATAATATCTTTTAAGGAAAAATTGCGACGTATCGGCGCCAACGTTCGGCTGCTCGAATTTTTATAAACAGATAGCGCTCGATTTTATTACTATGATATTCCTTTGCGATAATTTTGAGAGGGATAGGGCTGAAGCTTATGGAGAGTGGGTCTCCGCGTCAAAAAGTCTTTAGCATTCGACGAGTTAAAGTGTCCTATGCGAAGTGTCAGTGGCACAGTGCAGTGAGTTAAAAAGAAATGGAAAATAATAATTTCGAGAGAATATTAGACGAGTCATCTGATGAAGATCACGAGTTGTCGGATAACAATGTAGACGAATCTGACGAAGATCATTGTTGTTGAGTGACAGTAATTATATTAGTGATCGCAGTGAGGACCTTACGGATATTCACGACAAGGTAGTGTCTAATTCACAAATCCTTGCGCTAAACGGACGTACAAAAGTTTGCGCCATATACTTTTATTATTCTACGGGTGGTGCTCTGGCTTTATCTACTTCATGTATGATCTCTATTCAAGATTTCGGACACATGTATGCTGTACGAAAGCATGTGATTAAATTACACAATGCAGTGGATTGCCGATGGTGTTGCTATTGTAGAAAATCATTGTGTCAGATATTTCCATGTGATATGTGTCCTATTTGCACAAAATAAACTTTTGGAGATTGTGCTGGGACACTTAAAGTGAGAATTCTACAAGTGTTGTGAAAATGGCGAGTCAGAAAAAATCGAAGGTGTCTTCGGTGGTACAGTTTCTACGAAATCGTGAACTCGGTGTACAGAAACCCCAAACAAAAGATTTGGCCCATTTTATAGAAATTCATGAAGATATTTTAAGAACAACTGGCGGTTTATCTAAATGCTTCAGAGCACACAACAATATCAAATGCTTTCGACGTCGCTATAAAAGCTGTGTGGTTTACTTTAAAGGATCTGAGGACCCATATATTGGTCGAATGGATATGCCATCACCATCGGCATCATGCGAATCATCGGATTATGATTTTTCGGACAAAGATATTGAGGAACCATTATAATTTTTCAGACCGAGATATTGAGGAACCATATTCTCCCTAATCTATCATGGAGGCAGTATGTAATACTTGTAAGTATTTATTTAAATAAATTAAAATATTTATAAATTAATAAAAAAAAATTTTCTGTTATGCAGAAGGGACCCCTTGCTGTCCCATAATGGTCCTCTACCGCCTCGCTGCCACCGCCCCACCACCTCGCAGCCGCTGCTCAACCGCTTGCCGCCGACGCATTAAAAATTTTTATATTTTGTATTTTAAATTTATATTGTTTATCTATTTATCTTATTATTTGTATTTTTCTTATATATTCATATTATATTATTATATTTTTTATATTTTTATATTATATTCATATTATATTATTATATTCTTATATATTCTTATATTTTAAATTTTAAATTCACATACACACATATTCATACGCACACACACACGCACACACACATACACACACAAAATTATAAATATTACACATACCTATTTTATGAATAAAAAAAATTATTTTAAACATAAAAACACATATTTTACTTTAGAATAATTCCTCTCTTTCCTCCCATTTATATTAAGAATATTATTATAAAAGAATTATTATTATTAATATTGGAAAAAAATATTTTAAAAAAAAATCTCCTTCGCATGCACCTCGCGCTATCTCTTTCTTCTCTCTCGCGCTATCTCTCTCACGGTTCCTAGCCTCGCGCTATCTGTCACTCTTTCGTGTACCTCGCCGCGACATATCTCTCCTTCACATGCGCTATCTCTTTCTTCTCTCTCACGCTACCTCTCAGTCTCTAGCCTGGCGTTTCCCCTTCCCCGTATGACGTCAGGACCCCGCAAGGACCTCGCAACAAGTTATGTATGAGAGCTGCTTACGGGTGGGAGAAAGATGGAGAATGGAAATGCATGCAAAAATTACATCATAATTTAGACTTTAAAAACTCTTTATTTATATATTTTTTCTAACATATTATGGACTAAAAATTAAAGCTGCCAGCTCATAATCGATGAGTTGATGTTTATTGAAGGCGTCGCTAGCGCGTATTACATTTGATACTTCTTTAGGATTCTCGTTACATTGGACGCGATATTTGAAAATTGTGTAAATTTAACATCGACTGTCTCGATAATTTTAACCAATCGATCAAAAGATACATCAATGCATGGATCGAGATCGAACATACGGTGTAACGTCGATTCGATCATCATCATACATACATTTGAAGATTCGAGACTTATGAGTTTGGCGTTGTTAATCGTATGAACTCGCATTGTTAGCGGTCCAACGCTTATAAAACTGTGGACATCACTAGAGTCGTTCCGAAGAAAATTTTAAAGTATCATCGAATATGAAATTTTTATGCTTTTATTCCATATATTCCTACAATTTTTTTTGAAGATCTTATATTGAAAATTATTGTATGGAATTCACAAATTTGACATAATAACTTTATAAAAGCGTATTTATTTCGTTTTTAAATCGGATTTTTTTTTATGCAAAGAATAATATTATAAAATCGTAAATCCCCTTACTAATCTTGATCATTGAATAAATCTCACCATTTATCTACATTTCCCTTCAATCAGAAATTTATATAAATTTAAAATCATACTATATTATCGTATGCAATTAATTATAATTGCGATTTAGTGCGATTATTTATATTTATAATAAAAAATGGAAAAATGTTTATATTTGTTTTATTTGAATATAAATGCATAACGAGAAGACTAGAGGAGACCGGGACTAGTAGGTTCAGTTCAAAGATATTATAAAACCTTTATTAAAGATATTAAAATACCTCTTTTGTTATAAAATATATTTTTTTTTGTTTTGAACACGCGTTTAGATTGGTCATCACTAATTAAATAAAAATATATTATATAACTAATTTTTATCAGATCTATATTGATATTTTATTTCTTCTAATATAACAATATTAATATATGTGCAATTGAAAACTATTAAAATCATCAAAAAAGCCCGATCTCTAAAAGTTAATAAATTATATAATTTTTTCCGTGATTCACGTATATGGCACCACTGTGCGACATCTCTCTCGCGCTATCTCTCGTAAACACCTCACGCTCTCTCTTTCTCTCTTTTAAGCATTCTCATGGTCCTTTCCGCAGATATAAACAAAACAGCGTATGGCGTGTAGCATTACGGTGAGCGCTGATGTCCAACCGCTCGAATTTATAAACAGATATTTATTACTACGATTTATCTGATGGGGCTGAAGCTTATGGAGAGAGGGTCTGTCTCTGCGATGTTCATCACAAAGTTTAAAGCAGTCGCTGAGCTAAGTATCGCTAAGTGTCATCGAGCTAAGTTATTAAGTGCAAGTGCAAAATGCCTTTTGGATCGGGAGACATTTTGGGCTCAAATTTTTTTTTAACAAGAATATCCTTAGGACTTCATGAAATAATAGACATAATATCTTGGAAGACCCACCTGCTAGAAAATTTATTGAGGACTCTGTTCCTTATATTCACAATGCCGGTAAGTTTTTATTATTATATAATAAATTTGTTTATTAATATTATCTACCAAATTTGTCGATTTTCAGAAAATAACCGAGGAATCCATCCAAATCGGTGGATACCTTAATCATCGGCATATAGAACAAGTACGAAATTATCGGTGGTGCGATCGGCGGGAATTGGCCGAGCTATGGGACGACGCGGAGGGGATCGTGGAATGGGCACAGGATTACTAGTGAGATGACTCACTAGTCTTCTGCCTCAGAAAATTGTTCGGCGAGGAATCATATCCTCCCGAACCTGTCAGGGAGGAATTATGGGTCTAGTGAGTATCTCTTTTTAATTTTAAATATTATTAAAATAATAAAATAATTAATAAAAATTTTAAATTTTTTAAGTTGTTTTTATATCGCTAGTACAATAATCAAAGGGGTAGTTGTAAATTAATCGACCAAACTAGCCAAAATTTGTTTATTTAATAGAAGTTACATCGCTTCGACCATATGGTTGTGGTCCTTTTCAAGTATAAACTGAAATAATAATTAATTTAAAAAAAACGGTTTGAATACAAAAAACAGTAATATACATAAATGGATTTGCTATAAAATTTTGAGTACATACGTTCTTATTGAAACACTTCACAAATTTAAGTTAAAACAAATCATTAACATCTTGTTGAATTTTAAAGAGAGAGAAACATTGTATCAGTATGAAACTTTGTCAGTGACTGAAATATAAAAATAGGAAACCAAGCTAAACGACCTTTATTATTTTCTCATAGATTTTATTTAAGCTATCTGTGTCCTTTTGTAGGTTGATTGTATTATTGAATTTTTTAATATACAACATTTCCGCGATTTCTCTCTTTTTCACATATTTCTCATTATATAATATATTAGGTTTTGTCCAAATCAAATTCATGTCCGAATTCCAATTTATGTTTACTTATAACGGAATGATTGGTTTCATGCAATTTTATATTGTTAAAATGCTCTTTCACTCGAGTACGTAAGCGCCTTTTTGTTTGGCCGATATATGACGCATTACAGTTTTTGCAATCTAATTTATATACAACATTAGTTCTCTGATCATTATGTAAACTATCTTTACCACATTTAATCAATGTATTTAGCTTTTTTTTTGGTTATTTTATAGACGTTGAAGCCCATGCCACGCATAACACGACATAGATCATAACTCACATCTTTAGCATATGGCAATGAAATAAAAGATGTTCTGTCAGATTGTCCACGATTCATATCACAATCATTAATGTGATTACGAATTTTTTATACATTAATTCTTTTTTGTATATGTCGTTTGATGATGTGTTTAGGTTAAACAATTATTAAGTAAGATATCATTCATCATCTCAATGTTTTTATGATGAAAAATGTCATTGGATAGTAGAATGACATGATCAACCAGATTATAAATAGTATTAATTTTATATTTTAAAGGGTGGTTAGAAAAAAAAAGTTTATATATCTTCCAGAACATGTAGGTTTCCTGTACCAATTAGTAATGAGTCTATTGTCTGAACGAATGATCGTTGTATTTAGGAAATTAATGGAAGAACTGACTTCAATTTCATATGTGAAATTCAAGCGTTGGTGGTAATTATTAAAAGTCATTAATATCTCATCTATTTTTGTACGTGGCAATATAGCAAAAACGTCGTCTACATATCTATAATATATGGGGACAGTGAAACTTAACAAACTTAAACATTGTGTCTCCAAATCATCCATCACAATATCTGCTATGATAGGTGATAAAAGAGAACCCATCGGGCTGCCAAATATTTGTTCATAAAACTGACCATTGAAGCTGAAACTAGTTGAATCTAAAATCAATTCTATTGAATGTAAAAATTGAGCTAAATTGAAATTTGTGTTCTTAGCAATGTCAATCCAACGTTTTTTAACGGCATTTAAAACCAACTCTTTAGGAATATTTGTGAATAATGAACTAATATCTAAAGATATCATTATATCATTATCATTAATAAAAGTATCTTTAATATTTTTAACGTTTATCGCTCGTTTATCGCAGTTTCTGACCCGTTCAAAGCCGTTTCTGAGCCGTTCGTAGTCGTTTCTGACCCGTTCAAAGCCGTTTATGACCCGTTCGTAGCCGTTTCTGACCCGTTCAAAGCCGTTTCTGACCCGTTCGTAGTCGTTCTTGAGCCGTTCTTTGCCGTTTCTGACCCGTTCAAAGCTGTTTCTGAGTCGTTTTTGACCCGTTCGAAGCCGTTTCTGAGCCGTTCGTAGT
Organism: Prenolepis imparis; assembly: GCF_030444845.1. NCBI lineage: Eukaryota > Metazoa > Arthropoda > Insecta > Hymenoptera > Formicidae > Prenolepis > Prenolepis imparis. The sequence continues at coordinate 625,355 of NW_028141178.1, read as the reverse complement.
CGTTTCTGAGTTAAGGTTACAGACTGCGATAAACGAGCGATAAACGTTAAAAATATTAAAGATACTTTTATTAATGATAATGATATAATGATATCTTTAGATGTTAGTTCATTATTCACAAATATTCCTAAAGAGTTGGTTATAAATGCCGTTAAAAAACGTTGGATTGACATTGCTAAGAACACAAATTTCAATTTAGCTCAATTTTTACATTCAATAGAATTGATTTTAGATTCAACTAGTTTCAGCTTCAATGGTCAGTTTTATAACCAAATATTTGGCAGCCCGGGTTCTCTTTTATCATCTATCATAGCAGATATTGTGATGGATGATTTGGAGACACAATGTTTAAGTTTGTTAAGTTTCACTGTCCCCATATATTATAGATATGTAGACGACGTTTTTGCTATATTGCCACGTACAAAAATAGATGAGATATTAATGACTTTTAATAATTACCACCAACGCTTGAATTTCACATATGAAATTGAAGTCAGTTCTTCCATTAATTTCCTAAATACAACGATCAGTCGTTCAGACAATAGACTCATTACTAATTGGTACAGGAAACCTACATGTTCTGGAAGATATATAAACTTTTTTTTCTAACCACCCTTTAAAATATAAAATTAATACTATTTATAATCTGGTTGATCATGTCATTCTACTATCCAATGACATTTTCCATCATAAAAACATTGAGATGGTGAATGATATCTTACTTAATAATTGTTTAACCTAAACACATCATCAAACGACATATACAAAAAAGAATTAATGTATAAAAAATTCGTAATCACATTAATGATTGTGATATGAATCGTGGACAATCTGACAGAACATCTTTTATTTCCATATTTATCTTTTATTGCCATATGCTAAAGATGTGAGTTATGATCTATGTCGTGTTATGCGTGGCATGGGCTTCAACGTCTATAAAATAACCAAAAAAAAAGCTAAATACATTGATTAAACGTGGTAAAGATAGTTTACATAATGATCAGAGAACTAATGTTGTATATAAATTAGATTGCAAAAACTGTAATGCGTCATATATCGGCCAAACAAAAAGGCGCTTACGTACTCGAGTGAAAGAGCATTTTAACAATATAAAATTGCATGAAACCAATCATTCCGTTATAAGTAAACATAAATTGGAATTCGGACATGAATTTGATTTGGACAAAACCTAATATATTATATAATGAGAAATATGTGAAAAAGAGAGAAATCGCGGAAATGTTGTATATTAAAAAATTCAATAATACAATCAACCTACAAAAGGACACAGATAGCTTAAATAAAATCTATGAGAAAATAATAAAGGTCGTTTAGCTTGGTTTCCTATTTTTATATTTCAGTCACTGACAAAGTTTCATACTGATACAATGTTTCTCTCTCTTTAAAATTCAACAAGATGTTAATGATTTGTTTTAACTTAAATTTGTGAAGTGTTTCAATAAGAACGTATGTACTCAAAATTTTATAGCAAATCCATTTATGTATATTACTGTTTTTTGTATTCAAACCGTTTTTTTTAAATTAATTATTATTTCAGTTTATACTTGAAAAGGACCACAACCATATGGTCGAAGCGATGTAACTTCTATTAAATAAACAAATTTTGGCTAGTTTGGTCGATTAATTTACAACTACCCCTTTGATTATTGTACTAGCGATATAAAAACAACTTAAAAAATTTAAAATTTTTATTAATTATTTTATTATTTTAATAATATTTAAAATTAAAAAGAGATACTCACTAGACCCATAATTCCTCCCTGACAGGTTCGGGAGGATATGATTCCTCGCCGAACAATTTTCTGAGGCAGAAGACTAGTGAGTCATCTCACTAGTAATCCTGTGCCCATTCCACGATCCCCTCCGCGTCGTCCCATAGCTCGGCCAATTCCCGCCGATCGCACCACCGATAATTTCGTACTTGTTCTATATGCCGATGATTAAGGTATCCACCGATTTGGATGGATTCCTCGGTTATTTTCTGAAAATCGACAAATTTGGTAGATAATATTAATAAACAAATTTATTATATAATAATAAAAACTTACCGGCATTGTGAATATAAGGAACAGAGTCCTCAATAAATTTTCTAGCAGGTGGGTCTTCCAAGATATTATGTCTATTATTTCATGAAGTCCTAAGGATATTCTTGTTAAAAAAAAATTTGAGCCCAAAATGTCTCCCGATCCAAAAGGCATTTTGCACTTGCACTTAATAACTTAGCTCGATGACACTTAGCGATACTTAGCTCAGCGACTGCTTTAAACTTTGTGAACATCGCAGAGACAGACCCTCTCTCCATAAGCTTCAGCCCCATCAGATAAATCGTAGTAATAAATATCTGTTTATAAATTCGAGCGGTAGGACATCAGCGCTCACCGTAATGCTATACGCCATACGCTGTTTTGTTTATACCTGCGGAAAGGACCATGAGAATGCTTAAAAGAGAGAGAGAGAGAGAGAGAGAAAGAGCGTGAGGTGTTTACGAGAGATAGCGCGAGAGAGATGTCGCACAGTGGTGCCATATACGTGAATCACGAAAAAAATTATATAATTTATTAACTCTTAGCGATCGGGCTTTTTTGATGATTTTAATAGTTTTCAATTGCACACATATCAATATTGTTATATTAGAAGAAATAAAACATCAATATAGATCTGATAAAAATTAGTTATATAATATATTTTTATTTAATTAGTGATGACCAATCTAAACGCGTGTTCAAAACAAAAAAAATATATTTTATAACAAAAGAGGTATTTTATAATATCTTTGAACTGAGCCTACTAGCCCCGGTCTCCTCTAGTCTTCTCGTTATGCATTTATATTCAAATAAAACAAATATAAACATTTTTCCATTTTTTATTATAAATATAAATAATCGCACTAAATCGCAATTGTAATTAATTGCATACGATAATATAGTATGATTTTAAATTTATATAAATTTCTGATTGAAGGGAAATGTAGATAAATGGTGAGATTTATTCAATGATCAAGATCAGTAAGGGGATTTACGATTTTATAATATTATTCTTTGCATAAAAAAAAATCCGATTTAAAAACGAAATAAATACGCTTTTATAAAGTTATTATGTCAAATTTGTGAATTCCATACAATAATTTTCAATATAAGATCTTCAAAAAAAATTGTAGGAATATATGGAATAAAAGCATAAAAATTTCATATTCGATGATACTTTAAAATTTTCTTCGGAACGACTCTAATGATGTCCACAGTTTTATAAGCGTTGGACCGCTAACAATGCGAGTTCATACGATTAACAACGCCAAACTCATAAGTCTCGAATCTTCAAATGTATGCATGATGATGATCGAATCGACGTTACACCGTATGTTCGATCTCGATCCATGCATTGATGTATCTTTTGATCGATTGGTTAAAATTACCGAGACAGTCGATGTTAAATTTACACAATTTTCAAATATCGCGTCCAATGTAACGAGAATCCTAAAGAAGTATCAAATGTAATACGCGCTAGCGACGCCTTCAATAAACATCAACTCATCGATTGTGAGCTGGCAGCTTTAATTTTTAGTCCATAATATGTTAGAAAAAATATATAAATAAAGAGTTTTTAAAGTCTAAATTATGATGTAATTTTTGCATGCATTTCCATTCTCCATCTTTCTCCCACCCGTAAGCAGCTCTCATACATAACTTGTTGCGGGGTCCTTGCGGGGTCTGACGTCATACGGGGAAGGGGAAACGCTAGGCTAGAGACTGAGAGATAGTGAGAGAGAGAAGAAAGAGATAGTGCATGTGAAGGAGAGATATGTCGCGGCGAGGTACACGAAAGAGTGACAGATAGCGCGAGGCTAGGAACCGTGAGAGAGATAGCGCGAGAGAGAAGAAAGAGATAGCGCGAGGTGCATGCGAAGGAGATTTTTTTTTTTTAATATTTTTTTCCAATATTAATAATAATAATTCTATTATAATAATATTCTTAATATAAATGGGAGGAAAGAGAGGAATTATTCTAAAGTAAAATATGTGTTTTTATGTTAGTAGGTATACTATGCCAATTCTAACTCAGGTCCTCCGAGGGGGCACGGGGGGTTCACCGGGGCGAGGGGTATGACGTCACGCGGGGCGGGGGTATCTCGAAGGTGCGGGGGCTGACGTCACGCGGGTGGAGGGGATGTTTCGACAAAGGAGGGGGAGTATTCTGAGTGCAATATTTGTAGATGGATATCTTTACGACTTTTTTTTTTTATGAGGGATCCTAGACATTTTCCCAAAAAGGTATAGAACAAGCGCCGACGTTCGACAATTTTGTACCCTCGCTAGTATAATTTTATTACGGAAGCGCCGATGTCCGGCTGCGCCTTGTCAACGGAGCGTTCTAGAATCCATAAAACTATGTTTTTTATTTTATAGACATTTTATCATTAGGAAAGAAATGAAGATTTTAGGGCCAACGCTGCGACGAACATGTTGAAACGTGATTAGGTGCAAAAGCGTTGACGTTCGGCAGCTTTGTACCCTCGCGGAAAATCCTCCATAAACGAGAGCGAAACATTTTTTCTTAATATTTTTAAGGAAGAATGCAACGTATCGGCGCCAACGTTCGGCTGCTTTGTACCCTCGCAGAAAATCGGTCGTAAACAGATAACGAAACATTTTTTCTTAATATTTTTTAAGGAAGAATGCAACGTATCGGCGCAAACGTTCGGCTGCTTGTGTCCTTACTCCTCTATCCATAAAACCAATATCTCGGGAAACTATCTTTTGAGATATGCCAAATGTTAGAAAAGAAGATAGAATTTGGTGAAATATATAAGGAGGATGAGAGCGCGTCAAACCATAGTACGATTTGAAAGCGCATAGATGTAGCGGTGAAAAAAGTTTAGTGGCTACTTTCTTGTATTAAAAGTGTTAGTGGTATAATAGTGAATAAAAGAAATAATGGAAAACATCGAGCAGAACGAACGCGATCTGTTGGAGCGGTCCCGTCTTGGGTGAATATTTTGCATGGGCGCTGCGCTGCGAGGAATTTATCAATTTGCTCGAAGAAAACAGCCGTAACAAGCGTCCGCGACTCTCGATTGGAAATAGACAATCTTTGGTGGCTAGAATCGCGCGACTCGAGGGTGCAAAAATTCGATTGCAGAAACAATTTATATCCAGTGGTGGTGAATACAGTGGCGACAATAACGCGGAAAGACTAGTTTGGCGAGAGATTGATACGGCGTTCGAGAGCCGCATCTTAACCGGTGCGGTAATAAACAATAATTACATCGAACCTCGTCAATTTCTCGAAGATGCCAAAGACATTGTGATCGAACACGTGCAGAAAGTGATGCAAAAACACATTAATGTAAAAGTGAACACCGTGTTTAATGGCGAGTTTGTGTCCGGTGATAAACGCGCTAACAAAAGTGTCAATACAAAAAACTATGAACTCTTTCGCACGTCCGATTTACAGTCGAATTACATACGAGTGGTACGAGCGCCGCGTTATCGAGCCCACGCTAGCATCGCTAGAAGAGTTTCAAGAACGCGATAGTGGTTGGGCGTTGTCACAAATAATTAACTTGACTATAAATATAAACAAGTATAATTCAATGCGCGCAGGGTGTTATCTAAACTTGCCGCGACAAATTGTGACAAAGAGAGCGGTGGTGAACGTGCGATCAACGGACAATGCGTGTTTCGCGTGGTCAGTGGTGGCCGCTCTGTACCCCGCCGAAAGAAATGTGACACGGGAATCTTCATATCCGCACTATACGACGGTGCTGAATCTCCAAGACATTGAGTTTTCAGTGACCATAAATCAAATTAAAAAGTTTGAACTAGCAAATAATATCTCTATCAATGTATATAGTATTGAGAATGACATCGTCCCGATTCGTCTTTCGGAGCAAAAGAAAGACAAGCATGTCAACTTGCTGTATGTGCAAGACAGCAACAGCGTTGGACATTTCGCGTGGATCAAGAATCTATCCCGCCTTGTGAACACGCAATTGAGCAAAAATGGTCACAAGAAATATATCTGCGATCGGTGTGTATATTTATTGCAAATTATATATTAAAATATAATTGTAAATAAAATTGTAATTTTTTTTTTTCTTTCATAGATGCTTGCACTATTTCGGATCGGAGAACAAGTTGCAGTCACATACAGTAGACTGCGGAAAGATAAATGCGACTGCGCTATCCAAGCGATAAAGACAAGTGGTTATCGTTTGACAACTACAACAGAAAGGAGCGACTTCCGTTTGTAGTGTACGCCGACTTGGAATGCGTTTTGGCAAAGACCGAAGAAGCGACAAATTATCAACATCAACATCACAAGGTATTCAGCATCGCTTATTATATGCATTGTTCGTACGACAACTCGTTATCCGCGTATAATTCTCGCCGTAGCGTTGATTGCGTTTCATGGTTCGCTGAAGAACTTAAAAATTTAGCGTTACGTATAAAGACTGTTTTAACGACAAATGTTCCCATGGTAAATTTAACATTAGAGTGGAAAAAATTTCACAGCGCAACGCATTGTCATATATGCGAAAAACCATTCGTACAAGACGATACACGCGTACGCGATCATTGCCATCTGACTGGACGATACAGAAGTCCCGCGCACTCAAATTGCAATCTAAATTATAAAGAAACTTTTTGTATTCCAATAGTTTTCCATAATCTATCCGGTTACGACGCGCATTTCATTATCGAGGATATAGCTACAGCGTTCGAAGGAGAAATCGAATTACTTCCGATAACGAAGGAAAAATATATTTCATTTACAAAGACTGTTAAATTGACACAAGACAATTCGAAAAATCATATAAAATTACGTTTTATCGATTCATATAAATTTCTCGCTGCAAGTCTTGATAAAGAATAATTAGCATCTTTTTTGAATAAAGAGAAACTAAAAATTTTACAATCGGAATTTCAAAATTTACCGACAGAAAATTTCAATCTATTAACACGGAAGGGTATCTTTCCATACGAATATATAGATTGTATCGACAAATTGCAAGATACATGTTTACCGCCGCGCGAATCATTTTACAGTTCTTTGACCGGTAGCACAATATCCGAGAGCGATTACGCGCACGCCGAGAACGTCTGGAACCGATTCTCCCTTAGAACGCTAGGCGAATATAGTGATCTATATTTAAAAATTGATGTCATGTTATTAGCAGATATTTTTGAAAACTTTCGCGACACTTGCATGTTATGCGAGTTATGGACTCGACCCTGCATATTATTCTACTCTTTCCGGATATACATGGGATGCCATGTTAAAACATACAAATATAACATTCGAATTGCTTACCGATATCGATATGGTTATGTTTATCGAACGGGGAATACGCGGTGGTTTAAGTCAATGTTCTAATAGATACACCCATGCTAATAACAAGTCTTTGCAATCGTATGATCCGTCGAAACCATCATCATATTTAATGTATTTAGATGTAAATAATTTGTATGGATGGGCAATGTGCCAACCGTTGCCTTACGCCGATTTTCGATGGGTCGATGACATATCTAATTTTGATATATCATCTATCACGCTCGATTCGCCTATAGGCTATATCCTCGAAGTAGATTTAGAATATCCACAATGTCTTCACGACGCGCACACTGACCTACCGTTTTGCCCGACACGCGATAAACCACCCGGTAAGCGGGAAGATAAGCTGCTCGCATTATACGATAAAAAGCGTTACGTGATACACTACCGTAACCTGCAGCAATGTACGCATCACGGCCTTCAAGTTACAAAAATACATCGCATATTACAATTCACTCAATCCACATGGCTTCGCGGTTACATTGAACTTAATACGCAATTTAGAACGCAAGCAAAAAATGATTTCGAAAAAAATTTATACAAATTGATGAATAATGCGGTATTTGGCAAAACGATGGAAACTGTGCATAATCGTGTCGATGTAAAATTATTGACAAAGTGGGACGGACGATACGGAGCAGAGGCGATGATTGCTAAACCAAATTTCCATAGCAGGAGCGTCTTTTCGGAAAATTTAATTGCTGTAGAATTACGTAAACTAGAAGTAAAATTTAACAAACCAATCTATGTTGGTATGTGTATACTCGACATACTCGACATATCGAAAGTATGTCTGTATGAATTTCACTACGAGTACATGTCACCGCTCGTGACAGATGTCGGGTAATGTACACCGATACAGATAGTTTAATATATCATATTAAATGCGAAGACGTGTATGAAAATATGAAACGCGATATCGCTAGATTCGATACGAGCGATTATCCAATTGACAACGCGTACGGTATACCGCTTGTGAATAAAAAGGTGCCAGGTCTAATGAAAGATGAAAATAATGGTACGATAATGACTGAATTTGTAGGACTTAGAGCAAAAATGTACGCTTTGCGAGTAGATGGTAAGAAAGATACAAAAAAGGTTAAAGGTGTCAAAAGTAACGTTGTCGCGAGAACGATAACATTCGACGATTATACGCGGTGCCTGAATGAAGAGATTGAAATGACACGTAGTCAATCATGTATTAGATCGAAATTGCATGAAGTATACACCATTCGCGAGACGAAAATTGCTCTAAGTCCGTATGACGATAAGCGGTATATCATACCTGATTCGACCGACACATTACCATGGGGACATTACCAGATACCCTTATAAAATATAATGTAATATAATGTATGTGTGATATAATGTTATGTAACATATGTATATGTATTTCATATAGTAACGGAAAAGATGTATTAATAAAGATCTTATATATTTTTATATGTTGTACATATTATATATTTTTTAATTTTTGAGTAATTAATAAATACAGTTTGTATGAATTAAATTGTATTATCCTTATGTATCCAAGAGTTGTGCGAATTGTCAAATCCCCGCCATTTCACGTAAACCTCGTCACCCCTCCTGCGCAGTACTTTCTCCACGAGAAAGAGAAGATATACGTCCGGATAATTCGCGCTATGCAACTCGTGCTCGTAAAACGCTCCAGCGACAGATGTTTTGCGATAGTCCTCGAGTAGATAGGTTACGGGATTAGTACGCTGCACTTTAACAATCTTAAAAACCTCCGTCGTCCAATTTGGCGTGTAACCCTTCTCGAAAAGTTTCTTGTACTTGCTAACGCGTACCGGGTCACCTACTTTGAATTTCGCCGGAGCGGCAATCTTTATGTTACTATATACTGTTTTTAAAAGTTTATCAGCGATCGCGGGGGTGACGTCGGCGGGTCGCATGCTGATTGTTCGGTGCTTGCGCGCGTTATAATCCGATACGAGCCGCGGCAACGCGTCGATCCACTTGTAAGTTCCATTCAGCGTAAACATCTTCCACATGTCGTTCTTCAGCGTGCGATTGAATCGCTCGACGACCGATGCTTTCAATACCGAATATGTAGAATAGTGATTGATGTTATGTTTCCGTATAAGCCGTTGCACGTCGGCGTTATAAAATTCTTTCCCCATATCGGTTTGCATGTTTCTCGGGGATCTCTTGCTATCTCGAATTATCTCGGTGATAGCGTCAGCCGTCTCGCTTCCACCTTTACTCTTGAGTGGTATGGCCCACGCGTACTTGCTCAACACATCGATGATGGTGAATATGTAGTGATAACCTTTGTTGAAACGAGAATACGGACGCATCTCGACGATGTCGGCTTGCCACAGATCATCGTATCCCCGCACTATGACGTGTCTTCGGGGAAAATTTTTTCTCGCCGGCGCGTGCAGTTCGTTCACCAACTGCCGTCTCTCCAAACTATGTTGTTTCATCGCTTCGTCGGTTTTTCTCGATCGCCGTTTGTCGCTGCTTGTTTTAACGCTCATTTCCGTTCTTGACCCGTTCTTGAGCCGTTCGTAGCCGTTTCTGACCCGTTCTTGAGCCGTTCTTGACCCGTTCTTGAGCCGTTCTTGCGTTGTTTACTTCCGTTCTTGACCCATTCGAAAATCGTTCTTGATTCGTTCGCAGCCTTGTTCACAGTCGTTTCTAACCCGTTCGTAGCCTCTCCTGACCCGTTCGCAGCCGTTACTGACCCGTTCGCAGTCCTGCTTGAGTTGTTTGTAGCCTTGTATGTAGTCTTTAATGACTTGTTCGTAGCCTCGTTCGCAACCCTGCTTGAGTTGTTCGTACCTCGTTCGCAGCTGTTGCTAGGCCGTTCACTACCACTACCACTCATTGTAGTTAGATAGCAGTTCGATAATCCTTCGTAGCCGTTCGATAATTGTTCGTAGCCGTTCGATAATTGTTCGTAGCCTTTCGATAATTGTTCGTAGCCGTTCGATAACCGTTCGATAGCCGCTCCTAACCCGTTCACTGCTGCTCATTCAAGTTGATAGCCGTTTCTGAGTTAGCGTTAGCCGCGCGTTGAAGTTCGTTTATCACAATCTGTATTGCCCGCACATCCTTCTCGAACGAAGTCAGCTTCTCATCTGATTCTTTCTGTTGATTCATCAATCTTTTAACGCAGGATTCCACATACAGTTTGTTGACGGCATCAGTGTCAGCTTCAGGTTGCGCTACACGACGAATCTTGCGCGATCTTGCATCATAGTCTGTAGCGACACGACACAGAGCGTTTCCGCGCACGTAACTTTTCACCAATCTATCCCAATGATCGCTTGTGCCGGTTGCATCATTTCTTGGTTCGAATAATCCAAATTTGTTGATAGGCATTTTTTTTTTCCCCGATACGAGTGACGCTGATCGACTAATTAGATTTGTCGAGACACCATTCAATTTATAATAATGCCTGCTTCGCGAAGTTCCTCGATGATCGACAGGATCTCATTATCGTGAGCGTTGTGGCCAGCTCGGCGCGAAGCGTCCAGCAATCGTACCCGATCCACTAGCTCGTTGGGGTCATCCCAGTGTATGTAATCGATTTTATTGTCGGTTAGTGCCATCGCGTGAGGCATGAATACTTCCTTTCCAGATTTTTTCTTTTCAATCGATATCAATGGTGCGATTATATGTTTGTACTTGTATCCCCTGTTGCTTCGTAATTGGCCTTGTGTGTCATAATTGCGTTTATGTGCGTTCGTCGCCATTAATATGCTCTTGTATTTATACATATCATCCTCCGTGTAAATGTCATCATCGGGAATTCTCTTGAAGATCAATTCGTATAATCCTGGTGTACCAATGTACTTCACTTCGTCTATAATTATAGAGTCATGTTTGTCAATGTCGAATCGTTTGTTACCGAGACGCATTTCATCCTTGTCGAAATAGACACCGTACACGTGATCGATTTTCCTTTCTTTGTCGCCACCGAGGAGAGTGCTCATGTACTCTTGTCCCAGTGGTCCCAAGTGCTTTCGCAACATTTCTTGACCTTCCAGCGTTTGTAATGTGTTTCGAACAAACGATGTTTCGAGCGTGCTGCCCGAGGTTTCGAAAACATTTTCGTTTGCGAGTGTTTCGGGTATCATAGGTTGTACGATTCTCGTTGTCGCGAACGGTGTAGAGCTTATCATCGGTTCATCCAATAAAGCATTCGATGTACGCGGTGTCGATGAGCGATTCGAGTTTGACCGTTTCCTCTTTTTCGGTGTCGCATCATCCTTCTCCTCTTCCTCCTCCTCCTCCTCCACCTCCTTGTACCGCTTGATGGATAAGATTTTAATCTTTGCGGTACTTTCCGGCTCGTTTTTCACCGCGATCGAGTTGTCGACAATCTTTTGTAGCGGCTCAATAATAGGTCTAAAATGGGTCTTGACCGCGATATCGTCATCGATCTTACCGGTCTTCAAAGCGCGATGTTTCTTGCGGATTGCTTCACTCGTTTTCGCAATCTCCTTCGCTATCTTTTCACGTTCGCGAATATTATCGTTCTCAGCCATGTCGGTAGAGTGTCGAACGCTCGTGTTTCACCTCTCTCGACAGAACATCGGCAACGACTAATTGTTTTGCGGTATCGCGAACACGTTAAATCCGTTTCTGTATCGGCCGTTCGTAAGCGAGCTATCCTTATCTATCACTAGAAATCCATACTTTTGCTGCCAACAAGTACGACATAATTCACTGAAATCCTCATATGACATGTCGGTATTCACGTGATCGTTGTACACATGGTTCAAGTTGGTACCGTCCTGTTTAAACAAGATTAGCAGGTTTGCGTTGTCGCGTATAAGATGTTTCGGTATTCTTGCGTATGTCTGACAGAGATAGAAGCAGTCGACGTTCGAGTGGCGTCCCATTGAAAAGTACTCTCTTATCGTATTTTGTTTGTCACACGCCACGTCATCGAAAACGAAAATCGAGTTTGGACATGCTTCGCTCGGTGGAATGACGTCACTGTTATTGGAGAATGTAAAATAGCCGATTTCATCGATCGACGTCAACAAATTCTCCAGATACCGATATTTTAGCTGTTGCAGCGACTTTGAGTACACGTACACGTTTTCAAAGCGGACGCCGTGCGGGCTTTCTATCAAACTAATCAACACGTTAGTTTTACCGCAATTGGAGGGGCCGCAAACGATCGCGCGTATAGTAATCGGCAGTATCGTACCGTGTCTACGCATCTCCGCGTTGTCCCCCATCGATCGTAATCTGGCGTCGTAATTCGTCACGCGTATTGCGAAAGGTTGTCGCACGAAATTCATGTTCACACTCCTGACTGGATCGAACGTCTGCCTATTTATAGCTGCGCGGAACCGCGAATTGCTCAGTAACGAAAACATGTTTGTCTTGCTATCAAGCCCTTACGATATTTGTAATTTGAGCGCCGAACAGCTACAATTTGTGTCGAAAACAGTTTTATTGCGAATGTGCGGCAATTACGTTCACTGCGTGTGGGACAAGCTTCCGGAACATATAAAGGCGGATTTGGAGGTTCAAACTTATCGCCGCTGTTTCGAACATTACAATCGACCGTGGCAGCGAACGCACATTGACGGTCCAGCGCCGATGATAAAAGATTGCAGCGAATGTCAACGAAAATAGGTAGAGGCCTATTAAATCAGGCGATAAACGCACTTCCGATCGAATTCCATATCCTCGGCTATCAGTTTTGCGGTCCGGGCACGCGACTACAAAAGCGATTAGCCAGAGGCGATCGAGGTATCAACCCATTGGACGCGGCGTGCCGTGAACACGATATAGCGTACTCTCGAAGCAACGATCTCATCGAGAGACACGCGGCAGATAGGATACTCGCCAAAGAAGCGCAAACTCGCATCGTTGCGAGAGATTCGACTCTCGGTGAGAGAGCCGCCGCCACAGCTGTCTGGGCAGCGATGAAAGCCAAGACGAAGTTCGGTATGGGCCTGAAGACGACAAAGACGAAGACGAAGAAAAAGATGGCGAAGAAACGAATACATCCGGTAGCGAAACGTGGGGGTGTATTACCGATTCTACCAATGTTAGGTGCGCTCGGATCTCTGGTGGTCGGTGGAGCGGCTGGTGTAGCGAAGGAAAAGCTGCACAACGTCAGTTGCAAGAGATGCTACGTCACAATCGCGCCATGGAAGGTCACGGATTGTATCTCGCTCCATACAAACACGGACGAGGAGTTTCAACGAGAAAAAAGGGGGAAAAAAAACGTCAAAGAGAAGCTAAAAATGCCTCAGGGCGTAACTACCAACATACAATTGCTACAACTGGCAAAATGTATGCACATTCCGTATTTTAGAGGTGTTTTCATGCGTGATTCATTACCAATCGGTGGTATATATCGAAACGAGAGCGGCATCGTAAATTTGGATAACGCTAAAGGATCGGGTACTCATTGGGTAGCGTATGCAAAGAGGGGGGATCGCGCTATATATTTTGACAGTTTCGGCAATCTTCGACCGCCGAATGAATTGGTGCGATATTTAAATGTGACAAAGATACAATACAATTACACACCTGTTCAAACTTACAATCAAAGCATCTGTGGACAATTGTGCTTACAGTTTCTCCGAGCGGTCGATGTACGTGAATTTAAAGACTGACATTGCGCTATTTAACTCACAAGGGGAGGTCGCGGTTGACTCTTCACCGATTTTGATCTCCTTTGATATGGTGAATCTACATCGAAAAAAAGTTGCTCCGTGTTCGAGCTTTTCGTCCAATGCGCCTTGTAAAAAAAATTTTTTTTTTCCCGAAGTTTAGAGAAATTATCAGGTTCGTTATGAGGCCTAAAGAAAGACACACTTTCGATCGAACAAAATTCGGATTTTCTACCTGCTGTGAACCACAGGATGCAACCGCTGGTTGTGAAAGTGTAAGGAACGGGAGAGGAGAGGGTCGTCTGATCCTCTCTACTAATAAGGGTTCTAGAAGGTCGGTTAGAAAATATCTTACTTAGATATTTATGACATATTTGTTACATATTGAAGCAGAAAATAATAATGAGTAATAAATTAAATTTTGTAAAGCTATGAAAAGTGTGTATTCTAACATTATTAGATTAAAGAAAAATTTGAAAAAATGTATAAATCTTTAAAAAGTAAAAATATTTCTAAAAATATTTCTCTATAAAAATATTTTATTTATATTACGATCATTTTATTAATTTTAAATATATAAAGAGATATATGCATAACTAACGATAAAAATATGCCGAATATTTATTTATCATAATAAATAATACGTTATTAAAAAAAAAAAAAAAAAATTATGACAGCCCAAAGTTCTGAGAACCTGGGATCCCGGGATTACTATTCTTGTGTTCGGCCGCTGCACTAGCGGCACCGATCAAAAGTGTGTCTTTCTTTAGGCCTCGTAACGAACCTGACAATTTCTCTAAACTTCGGGAAATAAAAAATTTTTTTTTACAAGGCGCATTGGACGAAAAGCTCGAACACGGAGCAACTTTTTTTCGATGTAGATTCATCATACCAAAGGAGATCAAAATCGGTGAAGAGTCAACCGCGACCTCCCCTTGTCAGTATTCGTTTAACAGTTTTGTCAACATGTCTATGACATTCACACTGACCGGGAAGAGTAGTGTTCTCGCGGTAAACTACTTTTCCGCCGTAGATTTGAGCGACGATGAATACGAGCTAGGTCTAGCGGATTGAGACTTATCATACGATATCGAACGTGAATTCCTCGAATAATAAATTTTACTTTGGCAAAGATGACGCGGAAATTACGATTCTCGGGGGATCGTACGAGCTGCAAGCGATACATGAGTTTTTGAAACATGCAATTTCACGAAAACGTCCGCGACACGCTGTTCGTGACGATGATAAAAAACACGCTGACACCATGCATATTCGGACGAATGAGGACGGTGACTTTGAAGATGGAGAATATCCGATAGTGCTCCGCGCTAATTATAATACGATGAGGAGCGAGATCAAATGCGTCTACAGAATGAATTTTAGCAAGCCTAACAACATTGGATCGCTGCTAGGATTCTCGAACCGTATACTGCAGCCGCGAAAATGGTACAAGTCGGACATGCCGATTAATATTATCAACGTGAACATTATCCGCGTAGAATGTAATGTGACCGCGGGCGCGTACAGCAACGGCAAACTCGTTCATACGATACATGAATTTTCACCGAGGGTACCACCAGGATATAAGATATCGGAAACACCGGCTCACATCATTTACCTGCCGATCATCGTGCGGAGCATTACGGATTTAACGTTACGCGTTGTCGACCAGGACAGACGATTGCTCGATTTTCGAGGAGAAGAGATCACCATTAGATTGCACGTACGACGACGACAGCGATAACGTACGTGTGTGGTGTATGAGATGCTCGTGTTAAACGGATCGAAAGACACGAGAAATAACACAATCTTTACGGAGCCAGCGACAAGAACAACAACGTCGACATTCACTAATATCCAATCATCCGGTTGCACTAAGAAAAAGAAACTGAACGCATCAAACGTTGCGTTTTTACAATCTTTGGGATTCGCGGTGCGAAACATCTGAACAATGACCGACATTCTCAACATTGGAGACGAGCCAATCTTCGACGATCGCATCGTCAAGATCGAGACTCACACGTACAACCCGTTCGCTAACACAACATTCGGACACAGTGATGAGATAAGAATACCCATACAACAACAGGATCTGTATACGTTGCCATATGAAAGCTTCCTATACATCGAGGGAGAACTAAAGATAAATAAACCAGCCGAAGGATCTGCTGTGATACTGGGAAATAATTGTGTCGCATTCATGTTCGATGAGATTCGATACGAACTCGATGGCGTGGAGATTGATCGCAACAGAAACGTGGAAATAACAAGTTTGCTCAAAAACTATGTAACGATATCATCTGATAGAAGCGTGATTATGAGAAACGCCGGCTGGACTGATCCAACTACTGCAAATGGAAACTTCAATTTTTGCGTACCGCTCTACATGTTATTGGGATTTTGCGAGGATTACAGACGAGTGGTGATTAACGCTCGTCATGAGTTAATCTTAATACGATCGCGCAACGACAACAATTTTCTGGTTGGAGATTCGACGCTGGAGCCTGTGATCAACATATTCAAGATACAATGGCGAATGCCACATGTGTTATTGAGCGAGATTAAGAAGCTGTCGATGCTGCGCGCTCTGGAAAGCGGACATTACTTCAGCATGGGTTTTCGCTCGTGGGATCTGTATGAGTATCCGCTATTGCAGCGTACAACCAAGCATTCATGGGCCATTAAGACAGCGACTCAGCCGGAGAAGCCACGATATGTTATCTTCGCTCTGACAGGTCGGAAAAACATCATGTGTGAAGATATGAGTCGATTCGATGATTGCAAGATGACCAATGTGAAACTCTATCTGAACTCGGAATGTTATCCGTACGACGATATGAATCTGGATTTCGATAAAAACAGATGGTCGATTCTGTACGATACGTATGCGCGTTTCTGCAAGAACTATTATGGATACGAGTATCTCGAACCGAGTCTCACCGTCTCAATGTTTCTACGTAACGGTCCGTTCGTGATCATCGATTGTTCTCGACAAAACGAATCGGTCAAGAGCGCAACCGTGGATGTGAGATTGGAATTCGAGTGTAAGGAGAATGTGCCGATGAATACCACTGCGTACTGTCTCATCATACACGATCGCGTGATCCAGTACAACCCGTTGACCAATGTTGTGCGCAAAATCACTTAAACGCACCAACAATTTAGAGAGAGGGGGAAGCATAGCAGAATATAAATCAAAGTGTTATGAGATGGTTGTCATTCTTCTTTTTTAACTGATACATCGAAGAGAGAGAGAGAGAGATCTCGTCATGTCCGTACCAACGTTTATGGATCTACAGGGGTTTATCCTCAATAAACAATTCATTGTAAAGGAAGCGGCAATCCTGAGAAGAGGATTTATTTTGTCACATTATTTTTTCGCATGTCCTGTACCATGGAGTGTACTCATAAAATCGGAGAGACACCAAGCCTCATGGTTGACTCGAAATCATCATGGATTGCAATGGGAAGATGGAAACGTTCCATACAGCATGGCTCAGCGTTTGATTACAACAGCTATCGTTGGTGGACCACATGAAGAAGAAGAATCCATTCTCGTATATGTAAAAGGACTTGAGAAGCGAGAATGGTTAGCCGATATATTGGATGATGCGGGAAACGGTTTCATTATTGAGACCTTGGATGCTGATTACGATGATATCGAGTCTCTAAATAATCTAGATGTTAAAAACACTATGCGATGTGGAAAACATGTTAAGAATTGCGCATTACAAAATGTATTCAAAATATTTAACTGGTGGTCGCAACGCCAGAAAGAATTGCAAGATTTGGAAAAATAAAATATTTAAACATTAATGTGTTTTATCTCGTATTCCCCTTCCCCAATCCTTTCCTCACGAATCGTTTCTAAGAATTCTTTTTATCCGAGCGCCGTTTCCCCTTCTCCTAAATTTCATAGCGCCAATAGTATTCTAGAATCTCCCACCATATTTACCCCACTACTTTTTAAAATAAGCGTCACGTATATTCTTAATTTTATACGATCAGTGTAGCGTTAACCGTTCATACTGGTGGTTCACTTTTAAAATCTGGAAATATGTACTACGCTAAAAGAAGCAGTGGCTCCGGCAGACGTGTGAATAATTACGTCCCGAGTCGTGATGACACTCCATCGTTTGAGAATAAATGTGACGAGTAAGTTTAACTTCTTTCTATCTTTATATTTTATTTTTTTTTACAAATTGTATTATTTTCAAACTAATTTCATTTTTACAGCATTTCGTTGGAGCATCGTGCGGTTCGTATACTAGGCAGACGATACGCATTGACAGCTACGGAATTTAAATTCCTCGAAATTGGTATCAAAGTGGATCCACCGAGTTACGTGGAAATCGCCATAGGAGATCATCGAGGAAAGGAACTGATACTATCTCTCGAAGCGTGGAAAGGACTCTACGAGCAACGTCACAATATTCAGAATCTGCTTCGAAACGATTTTAAAGATGCCTACAGTTTTATAAGCGTTGGACCGTTAACAGTGCGAGTTCGTACGATTAACGACGCCAAGTTAATAAGTCTTGAATCTTCAAATGTATGCATGATGATGATCGAATCGACATTACACCGTATGTTCGATCTCGATCCATGCATTGATGTAACTTTTGACCGATTGGTTAAAATTATCAATACAGTCGATATCAAGGTTACAATTTTCAAATATCGCGTCCAATGTAACGAATCCTAAAGAAGTATCAAATGTAATACGCGCTAGCGACGCCTTCAACAAGCATCAGCTCATCGATTGCGAGCTGGCAGCTTTAGTTTTTAGTCCATAATATGTAGAAGAAAAAAAAAATATATTTAAAAGAAGAATAAAGAGTTTTTAAGTCTAAATTATGATGTAATTTCTTTGCATGCATTTCCATTCTCCATCTTTCTCCCACCCGTAAGCAGTCTCAGCTCTCATACGTAGCTCGTTGTTAGGTCCTTGCGGGGATGACGTCATGCGGGGAAGGGGGAACGCCAGGCTAGAGACCGAGAGGCTAGGGACTGAGAGGCTAGGGACCGAGAGGTTAAGGATCGCGAGGCTAGGGACCGAGAGGCTAGGGACCATGAGAGAGATGACGCGAGGCGTAGCGAGGAGAGAGAGATGACGCAAGGCGCAGCGAGGAGAGAGAGAGAGAGATAGCGTGAGACGCAGCGAGGAGAGAGAGAGATAGCGTGAGGCGCACGCGAGAGAGAATTTTTAATAATATTTTAATATATAATTATTTTATAATAATATTAATATATAATAATTCTTTTATAATAATATTCTTAATATAGATGGAAAGAGGAATTATTCTAAAATAAACTATATATTTTTTAATATTTAAAATAATTTTTATTCTTAAAATGAGTATGCGTAATATTTATAATTTTGTGTGTGTGTGTGTGTGTGTGTGTGTGCGTATGAATGTGAATTTAAAATTTAAAATATAAGAATATATAAGAATATAATAATATAATATGAATATAAAGATAAGAATATAAATATTATAATATATAAAAATTTTTAATGCGTCGGCGGCAAGCAGAGGAGCAGCGGCTGGGCAGTGGTGGCGGCAACGGTGGTGAGGCGGTCGGGCGGCTGTGCCGACGATGGTGGGGGTGGCAAGACGACGGCCGTGGGACTACTGCGAGGGGTCCCTTCTGTGACAGAAAAAAAAAATTTATTAATTATTTTAACAATTTTTAAATTAAAAAGAAATACTTACAACACACTCTCAATCTTCGTCCCTCACATCCGACTCATCGATTTCTAAGTCTGAGTTCAGAATATTATGTTCTGGCGACTCCTCCGATTCGGATGGCAACACATCTGAGTTGGATGGTAATAGCAATAGTGGCCATGGTGGCAATGTCATATTCATTGGGTTCCTACAAACTTTCGGTTGTCCACTTAAAAAATGCAATACCTTTTGATATCGACGCTGAAAACACGCGATTCGGTTGTGTTTAGATGATGTGACGCAGTTACATACAGTAGTTCCCATTAATTTCCTTTCATGAAATTGCAGAAAATGGGTCACATCTCTTGCTTGAGGTTTTTGCACATCAAGTTCGCGATTTCTTAAATAATGCACCATCGAAGTCACTGGAATGTTCTTCAATCTTTCCTGAGACGCCATCTTCACTTTCAGAATTCTCACTTTAAGTGTCCAAGCACAATCTCCCAAAGTTTATTGTGTGCACATATTGCATGGAATTATTATATACAATGGATTTCTACAATTGCAGCACGATCGACTCTCCACTGCGTCGTGTAATTGAATCACATGCTTCCGAACAGCATACATGTGCCCGAAGCCTTGAATAGAGATCATACATGTAGTACATAGAGCTTGATCAGTACCCGTCGAATAATAAAAGTATATTGTACAAACTTTTGTACGTCCGTTTAGCGCAAGGATTTATGAATTGTCCACTACCTTGTCGTCAATATCCGTAAGGTCCTCACTGCAATTACTAATATAATTACTGTCATCCGACAGCGCGTGATCTTCGTCAGACGACTCGTCTAATATCGCTTCGAAATTATTATCATTTTCCGTTTTTTTTCTCACTACTATGCCACTAACACTTCGCACAGGACACTTAGTTCTTTACTATATGAATACTGAATACTTTGTGATGAACATCGTGGATACAGACCCGCTCTCCATAAGTTTCAACCCCCATCCCTCTCAAAATTATCGCAAAGGAATATCATAGTAATAAAATCGAGCGCTATCTGTTTACGACCGATTTTCTGCGAGGGTACAAAGCAGCCGAACGTTGGCGCCGATACGTTGCATTCTTCCTTAAAAATATTAAGAAAAAATGTTTCGCTCTCGTTTATGGAGGATTTTCCGCGAGGGTACAAAGCTGCCGAACGTCAACGCTTTTGCACCTAATCACGTTTCAACATGTTCGTCGCAGCGTTGGCCCTGAAATCTTCATTTCTTTCCTAATGATAAAATGTCCATAAAATGAAAAACATAGTTTTATGGATTCTAGAACGCTCCGTTGACAAGTTCGAGCAGCCGGACATCGGCGCTTCCGTAATAAAATTATACTAGCGATGGTACAAAATTGTCGATCGTCGGCGCTTGTTCAATACCTTTTTGGGAAAATGTCTAGGATCCCTCATAAAAAAAAAAAAGTCGTAAAGATATCCATCTACAAATATTGCACTCAGAAAACTCCCCCTCCTTTGTCGAAACATTCCCTCCACCCGCGTGACGTCAGCCCCCGCACCTTCGAGATATCCCCGCCCCGCGTGACGTCATACCCCTCGCCCCGGAGAACCCCCCCGCGCCCCGCACTCCCCTCGGAGGACCTGAGTTAGAATTGGCATAGTATACCTACTTATGTTTAAAATAATTTTTTTTTATTCATAAAATACGTATGTGTAATATTTATAATTTTGTGTGTGTGTGTGTGTGTGTGTGTGCGTGTGTGTGTGCGTATGAATACGTGTGTATGTGAATTTAAAATTTAAAATATAAGAATATATAAGAATATAATAATATAATATGAATATAATATAAAAATATAAAAAATATAATAATATAATATGAATATATAAGAAAAATACAAATAATAAGATAAATAGATAAACAATATAAATTTAAAATACAAAATATAAAAATTTTTAATGCGTCGGCGGCAAGCGGTTGAGCAGCGGCTGCGAGGTGGTGGGGCGGTGGCAGCGAGGCGGTAGAGGACCATTATGGGACAGCAAGGGGTCCCTTCTGCATAACAGAAAATTTTTTTTTATTAATTTATAAATATTTTAATTTGTTTAAATAAATACTTACAAGTATTACATACTGCCTCCATGATAGATTAGGGAGAATATGGTTCCTCAATATCTCGGTCTGAAAAATTATAATGGTTCCTCAATATCTTTTTTTTCCGAAAAATCATAATCCGATGATTCGCATGATGCCGATGGTGATGGCATATCCATTCGACCAATATATGGGTCCTCAGATCCTTTAAAGTAAACCACACAGCTTTTATAGCGACGTCGAAAGCATTTGATATTGTTGTGTGCTCTGAAGCATTTAGATAAACCGCCAGTTGTTCTTAAAATATCTTCATGAATTTCTATAAAATGGGCCAAATCTTTTGTTTGGGGTTTCTGTACACCGAGTTCACGATTTCGTAGAAACTGTACCACCGAAGACACCTTCGATTTTTTCTGCCATTTTCACAACACTTGTAGAATTCTCACTTTAAGTGTCCCAGCACAATCTCCAAAAGTTTATTTTGTGCAAATAGGACACATATCACATGGAAATATCTGACACAATGATTTTCTACAATAGCAACACCATCGGCAATCCACTGCATTGTGTAATTTAATCACATGCTTTCGTACAGCATACATGTGTCCGAAATCTTGAATAGAGATCATACATGAAGTAGATAAAGCCAGAGCACCACCCGTAGAATAATAAAAGTATATGGCGCAAACTTTTGTACGTCCGTTTAGCGCAAGGATTTGTGAATTAGACACTACCTTGTCGTGAATATCCGTAAGGTCCTCACTGCGATCACTAATATAATTACTGTCACTCAACAACAATGATCTTCGTCAGATTCGTCTACATTGTTATCCGACAACTCGTGATCTTCATCAGATGACTCGTCTAATATTCTCTCGAAATTATTATTTTCCATTTCTTTTTAACTCACTGCACTGTGCCACTGACACTTCGCATAGGACACTTTAACTCGTCGAATGCTAAAGACTTTTTGACGCGGAGACCCACTCTCCATAAGCTTCAGCCCTATCCCTCTCAAAATTATCGCAAAGGAATATCATAGTAATAAAATCGAGCGCTATCTGTTTATAAAAATTCGAGCAGCCGAACGTTGGCGCCGATACGTCGCAATTTTTCCTTAAAAGATATTATGGAAGATGTTTCGCTCTCGTTTATGGGAGATTTTCTGCGAGGGTACAAAGCTGCCGAACGTCAACGCTTTTACATTTGCACCTATAAAATGTCCATAAAATGGGAAACATAGTTTTAATGAACTCTAGAACGCTCCGTTGACAAGTTCGAGCAGCCGGACATCGGCGCTTCCATAATAAAATTATATTAACGAGGGTACAAAATTGTCAATCATCGGCGCTTGTTCTATACCTTTTTGGGGAAAATGTCTAAGAACCCTCATAAAAAAGTCGTAAAGATACCATCTACAAATATTGCACTCAGAAAACTCCCCCTCTTTTGTCGAAACATCCCCCTCCACCCGCGTGACGTCAGCCCCCGCGCCTACGAGATACCCCCACCCCGCGTGACGTCATACCCCTCGTCTCGGAGAACCCCCCGCGCCCCGCACCCCCCTCAGAAGACCTGGGTTAGAACTCTCATAGTATATCTACTAACGAATAATAATTTTGTGTAAGATTTCCTTCCCTAAAAAGCAATTCTAATTTTGACTTTAATTCAGCAAAAGTGAGGTTATCGAAATTCTCAATATTTTCTAAAACGGTTCGCGCTTTTCCTCTTAGATTCGCGGCCAAAGCAACAGTTTTTGTGGATTCGTCCCAATTATTCGCGCGCGCAATCAAAAGAAATTGCGAGAGGAACTCTCGCAGCGGAACTTTCCCGTCAAACGTGTCGGGTTTCAATTTAAAACCCATTCTCGCGCGAAGATCACTATTAATATCTCCACAAGCTCTACTATCGAGTTAAAAGAAGCGATGTTATTGGAAGGATTTAGCTCATTTTCCTCCCGCGAAGCGATTCTCTGTTCCAACCGGCGAAGTTCCTCGTCGCGCTGTCGCAGCAAAGCCTCGAATTGTGTGCGCTCCTGCTCTCGTTGTTCTCGCAGTTCTCTGATTTCCTGTAGCGCAGTTTGTAGAATATGTTCCTGCGAAGCCTCCGAATTCGATGGTGTTCGAAGCGGAGCCTGTGAGCGGGTTACTCTCGGCGAATGTTGCGTTGTCATTTTTTTATCAATCCTTTGTAGCTCGTTGTATCGGCTCGTCGCTCGTTCGATCCCGGACGAGCCCCCAAAATGTTACGTCCTCGGGACGGCTTTTGCGATATTTCGCAAAAAGGGGTTCACTCGCACTCACTCACTCACGCGCCCGAAATAAATAGACTCGCGTAATAAAACAAGGAATTTTAATATCACGACCCAATACAAAAGGACGATGAAATTATAATAACGAATGCATGTAATATGCGGAAAATGTACTAAGGTCTCGGAAGCGTCCGCACGATGCGACGGCTAGACCAAATCTCCATATGGCGCCGGAAAACATCCGCACGCCGGTTGTTAATAAACAACCCTCTAGCGATGATGCTCGGGGGATGAAATGAAGGCGCTCAGGGGGTGAAAACCAGGGACGTAACAATATATATAATATAAAAATGTAATATATAAGTTATATATGGGAAAAAAACTAATTATTTGTTTTTACAGATGCTTGCATTATTTCGGTTCGGAAGACAAGTTGCAGTCACATATAGTAGACTGCGGAGAGATGAATGACTGCGCTATCCGGTTACCGAGCGATAAGGACAAGTGGCTCAGCTGCACCAACTACACTAGGAAAGAACGGCTTCCTTTTGTCGTATACGCTGACCTCGAATGCGTACTGACAAAGACGGAAGAAGAAAAAAACTTTCAACATCACCAAGTATTTAGTATAGCATATTATGTACATTGCTCATATGACGATTCATTATCCGAGTATTATTCTCGTCGTAGTGTAGATTGCGTTTCGTGGTTTTCCAAACAACTACAAAATTTAGCGATACGCGTAAAGAATATTTTGGCAACTAACGTCCTCATGGTAAATTTAACATCAGACGAGTGGGAAAAATTTCATAGCGCGACAGTAGGTATACTATGCCAATTCTAACCCATGGGGCTCCGAGGGGAATGCGGGGCGCGGGGGGTTCTCCGAGGCGAGGGGTATGACGTCACGCGGGGCGGGGGAACTCGTAGGCGCGGGGGCTGACGTCACGCGGGTGGAGGGGATGTTTCGACAAAGGAGGGAGGAGAGTTTTCTGAGTGCAATATTTGTAGATGGATATCTTTACGACTTTTTTTTTTTTTTTATGAGAGATCCTAGACATTTTCCCAAAAAGGTATAGAACAAGCGCCGACGATCGACAATTTTGTATCATCATTAGAATAATTTTATTACGGAAGCGCCGATGTCCGGCTGCTCGAACTTGTCAACGGAGCGTTCTAGAATCCATAAAACTATGTTTTTCATTTTATGGACATTTTATCATTAGGAAAGAAATGAAGATTTTAGGGCCAACGCTGCGACGAACATGTTGAAACGTGATTAGGTGCAAAAGCGTTGACGTTCGGCAGCTTTGTACCCTCGCGGAAAATCCTCCATAAACGAGAGCGAAACATTTTTTCTTA